>NC_071570.1:51774014-52074014 GCF_026979565.1 Vidua chalybeata
TAGCAATATGTTGCCAGTGAAGTAATAGAATTAATTAAAAAATATAAAGAAAACAGGGAGCTCCTGTACTTACTGTCCACAGCAACAATCTTAATTATCCTGTTTTCTGGAAAAGCAGCAGCCTCCTAGTGTCTCCAATGGCCACCTTAGCTATACAGATATGAAGTGGAGACAGATGTCACCAACTGCATGTCCCATTTTTTTCTTGTGAAATAGCTATGTATTACAAAGTCAGGTAAAGTGGATTATCATTTGTATGGGGGTAACTGTAAGTGAAAAACAGATCTATGATGGCAAGTTAAACAAATGAGTAAGAGTTTGACATTTATAATACTGAATGGTTAAAAATGGATTTAGAGAAATCTTATGAAGATGTTTCAGTGTCAATCCAATGTCAGTGGGCCATAATGTCTTTTGAAAATGTTTCCTTCAGAAAGGAAAAAGTCACAGGTTATTTTCTGACAAATTTTACTTTTCTAACTAAAAATATTACTAAAGATTCAGTAAACACCAGAGCTAGATCAACTGCAATTAACCTGTGAGATTTATTTCTGAGGCTTGTAAGGAAATTGGTGAAATGAATGTAATTTTAATGATTTTAATGAAAAAAAAATAATATATCTTTAGGAAAAACTGTCAAGTTCTCCTTATCTATAAGAATACAGATTCCTATCTGCATTACATTTATCTTAAGCCACTGAATACATCTTAAAGTTGGGGTTTTTACCAGTTTGTTTACCAAGTTGATCATTATCAATTTACTCTTGGTCTAAGACCCAGAATCTTGGTCTATAACTTTTCTTTGAGAAAGCTTCTGTTCTTCCACCAAAATTTCCTTTTCTACATTTTCATTTTTTCTTCTCTAGATATCCCGCTAGACATTTAATACTGTTGCAGTGAACTTTACAGAATTTCTTCATCCTCTACACTATAATAACTTAATGAAGATTTATTCTTGCATCTTATGTATACTAATAGCATGTTAATAACATTTCCATTTGTCATGTCATTTGTCTATCAGTGTTTACTTTGTGTGAATTTCTTATAATTACTGTCACACTGCATTGATCATTTTGAGCTGAAATAAAATACCAATAAAAAAATAAAACCCTTCCACTGGAAAACAGCTTTAATAGTTTTAAATATAATAAGAGTACACATTTGTTTAAAATTCCTCAATTAATTATGAAGCACAGCATTTCTTGAAACTTTCTTGTCTTCAACTGCAAAACATCATGGTCTACAACCAAAACCATTAACCTTTGTTTCTCATTTTCATAGGCTTTCATCCCTAATCACATCATTGAAATCATACTCATGAAATGTCAAACCTATGAGCTCTATAAGAGCTCTTAAATGAAACCAAAAACTTATCTGAACCAGGTGCACTGCCTTCCCTTAGTCAGAGATAACACTCAAGGTGTTCATGTCCCTGTTGGCTTTTCCAGCAATTTCAAACTCTGGCACTCCTGGATCATCAGCAGTTCATGAACTTCCATGGCAGTTGATGCACTGTTCATTGCTTTGCTGATGCTTTGTCTCCATTTGGAGGTAGGTACTTGTGGCAGAGCACACACGCTTTCAATGCAGGAGTGTTGTTACAAGGGTACAATACAATACTGTTACAGCACATGGGGCATTGTAACCCCATTTGTGTGGCTTCTGCACGTAAATTGTGAATACCTACCTTTCCTTACCCACATCCCCCTGGGAGGTCCGTGGGCATCCATCTGTTCTGGCCTGGGATCCTCCATGGGCTGCAGGTGCATCCCTGCTCTACAATGGACCTCCATGGGCTGCAGGGACACAGCTATCTTACAATGGTCTTCACCACTGGCTGCACAGGAATCTCAACTGTGGTGCCTAGAGTACCTCCTATCCTCCTTCTCCACTGACCTGGGTGTCTGCAGAGTGGTTCCTCTCACGTATTCTCACTCTACTCTGCTCTGACTTCAATTATACTTGTGCAATAATTTATTTTTTTTTTAATTTTTAATTTTGTTAGCACAAAAATGATCTCAGTGTCACTGATGGGCTTGGCCTTGGCCAGTGGATGGTCCATTTCAGTAGAATCTTCTCAGAGAAGCCACCCCTGCACCCCCCACTCAGCTACCAAGACTTGGCCACACAAAACCAGTACACAACATTTAAGAATTTCTGTCCTGACCTACTTTATCCCAGGACATGGTAGCTGAGGAAAAGAAATTTGAGGCACTTCCCAATATACCTACAAGCCTATTAGCCTAATAGAGAAGATCTATTATTTTTAAAGTAAGCTGTGTACAGAAATGGAAAGGGAAACAGCAATCACTGAAATAGAAAACAGCACTAAACTTGTTCTGAACACATACATCACCATTTTTTAGATGGTTAAGGATTTAAAACTTTATGGGGCTTTGCAAGACAAGACAATGGCATAAACCCTTTACACCCTTTCCAAACAGAATGTTGCTTCTCATTAGCTGAGGACAATAGGATCAAAGATTAAAAACAAAGTCATTTTCCAGTGTAAGAATGAATTATTGTATACTTCCCATTGAAAGACTTTTTGAGGAGGCTTGCTTATTCACAGAAATGGTTTTGAAAAACACATCTTTTAATTGGGGGAGCTATGGTGCTTTGATTCATTTTCACAATAAGTGGACAAATGGACAGAAAAGAAGAACTAAACTGGTAGCTGTTGTCAGTCTTTCTTAAGACCTGATACCAACTCTATTACCATCTTGAACACCCAGAGCTGCATATGACAAAGTGGATATTTAAGACTGGGTACATATCCCAGCAGTTAAAAACCACTTTTTAATTTTCTTATTAATGCAGAGTAGCCATGGCAGCACAGAGCTTTAAAGAGAGTGGAAACCTGGCTTTGAAGTGTTGATTTACCTTTGTGTGGCAGCCTATAAGGCATGGCAGAGCGCTAGCTGCTCCATGAGCAGCTGCATTTGCTCTGGGACAGTTGGATGTCTCTGACTTACATGTGAGGATGTTGAGAATGGCAGCTATTCTCGACATCCTTACATGTAAGTCAGACCCTGATGTTGGAAGGCATTAAAGGTCTTTGGGCCACCTCACCTTTTAGATTCTTGGTTTTTCAGAAGTTAGAAGAACCCCGTTGACAAGTTAAATTTAAACCTGTGTGGCTCTACAAAAATTCTTTAGTATCTAGTATCTAAGTTAGGCCAAAAAGCACATGAGTAGACACTTAAAGATGTTCTAGAAAATTATTTAGGTTCCTAAGTTCCCATGGTACTTCGATACATCATTGATTCAGCTGTAAAATGATAAATTCCTCTGACTAAGAATTGGCTTTAAAATTTATACTTAGCTTTAAAATAAGAATGAAGACTCAGACACATGTTTTTTCAATGGCTTATCTTTGTCTGTATGAAAGAAAGAATCTCAATGTTTTACTTTTTGCTTTTGGGAAAGATTTTTTTTGAGAATATTTGTAAATTCTCTCTTCAGCATAAGACAGTGGTTCTTTTTTATTTTATTCTTTTTTTTTTTTTAATTTGGTAAACTTCAGCTTAACTTTGATCAGTAACATGCAAGTAGATTTGGTAAATAAAATTCTGCTCTCAGCAGCCTAAGAAAATGACACTTGATTCACTGAAACAATACTATCAAAAATAGTTAGACCTTCAAAATCAGTAATGAATATTACTAGTAAATTAATATTATTTTTCCATGTTTTATTTCAGTACTGATTCATACAGATGGCCCATCAAAATGCCAGGCATCTAAGAACAACTGAAGTCAGGCTTTCCTTTTACTATTTTTATCAAAAAAATTGAGCTGAGACTTTAAAAAAATTTCCTGAAGTGAATGGTGAATTGGACCAAATATTCTTTCCCTTCTGCTGAATTCCACATGAGTTCCTACCATATTATTACATATGTTCTTGTAAATTTTTCTTCACAAATCCATTCAGGAAATTTAGCTTGTTTTTTTGCATATGATTTCATAGAATCATTGCTAAATGGGTATCACTGACTTAAAACTCCCAGACCAATTTCACAAACAAGAGTGGCTGTTTAGCAGCTGCTGTCCCATGCACTCTCAGAAAATAATTTCCAAGGGTTCCTAAATCATCTTGGCATTTCTGAATATTTGAACATTTAAGAAGAAAGCAATATGCCACCCATGTAAGGAAAGAAGAAAAGGGAGTGGTGGCAGAAGACAGCAGGCAAATATGAGAACTAAAGACACTAAAAATAAGATGGGAAGAATCCTGAGGCAGAAGTTTGAAAAGTTAATGCCACCTCCCTTCCTCTGCTGAGAGTTCCTTCATTTAGTGTCCACTCAGCAAAAATGGATGTACATCTTAATAAATTCAATACAAAATCTTATTTTTAAAAGCCCATAAAAATGGATTTTCACTACTTTGTCAGATTTTGTTCTCTAGAGTCTCAGGGTGTGACTTGAATTTCCTTCTGCTGGCACAGTGGGGTGGCAGAGGACTGAGGTCTGTGAGCTGTAATGAAAAGGCAATGGGCATTGATTGGCATGATTTGCTCTTGTTAAAGCTGTAAGAGTCTCAACTGATTGGCTGGAGTCATTATAATTGTGGGGTTTCTGCCATCAGTTGTTTGTGGCGTTCCCAGAAAAATACCCTGGCCAATGAGTTTAGAAGCAAGGAGTGATGGTGCAGCCCCAACAAGACCAGCGTTACTTCGTGAAGATGTACATACAAGCACTGATGATCATGGCATTGTCTTCTGACAGTGAACGTACATCACAGGAAGTGTAGAAGGATCACTATTATGAAAATTGAGTGACCTGGACTCCTTCTTGCTGAACAATATCTCAACCAGCTGTGGTCAAGAAAGATGGGAAGGCCCAATGGCCTTTTGTTATAACCCTCTGGATAGTTTTCAGATTTTCCAGTTCATGTCTAGAGAGGGGATTTCTTCCACCATTTGCTAGTAGGAAGTGAAAAAGGTCTTCTCTCACCCCACAAAATCCCTTTGATCTCTAAAAGACAACACATCTGGTATAAGTACAAGCGACATCTCAGTTGCCCAAGGTCAGCACCTCACAGGCTGCAGCCAGAAAAGCCCATTTTTCTTGGGCAAGAGTTATGGCCAGAGTTTGGAATTAGGAGAGCACACAGGCTGGTAGGGCTCACTTTCTCTGATGGTATCACTTGCCATCCTTCACATGGGATGATGTCTGGGAGTGTCCTGGATTCTGCACCTCTGTATGGGTGGACTGCTAATGTCTAAAGCAGCAGTAATGATGCAGCAGGTAATGCTGTGGTTCTGGCCATTCATTAGGTGCTATTGGTATTTTTTTAGTAATCACTGTGCTATACAGGCCTCCCAGGGTTTATAACATCATTGAAGATGAAGACAATTAACAGAAAACTATCAACAATCCCTTATGAGGAACCTTAAAATGAAGGGTTAAGTTCTAACCTTATTTTAAGTTGGAAACTAGTCAATAAAATAAGTCCTTAAGAATGTTATTCCTTTCCATCTTAATTCCCCTGTCTAGATTTCCTGAATGATAGCTTAATAATTTATTGCCTACCCACTCATTATTTCTTTTCTTTTCCTTAACACTCAGGAGAGAAGTATTTATAAAACCGAGACTCTCCTTCCCACAACATCCTTATTAATTTTTTACTTAACTTAAAATTACCTTTCTCATCTAGTCTTCCAGTTGGAAAGAATAGTCAAGCCTGTAGGGCTAGTCTTTGCAAAATTAGCTCCCCTTGAACTAATTATTCCTTTGCATATTCTGCAGGGTTCAGCTTTCAGAAAACAAAATGAATTTACATGGGTCAGCTTTGTCGATTACAGCCTTCTGTTCAGGGCACCACAGCAGTGTGGAGGCATAGGCTGAGATTCACTAATGGGAAAGATGAATGCATGATGAATAAACCTGCTTGACGAGCCTGATCCAGAGCACCTAGCTTGTCTCTTGAACAAGCCATGTTTTGCAAATCATATCAAACATTGCATGAACTATCGCATTTTGAAACTGTCATCTGTAAATCCAAGTCCAGTGCTCCTCTTGGTAGGACTCCAAGGTCTGGTCTTATGTTAGAGAGGTCCATGGTCTTTGAAACTCATGTAAGAGAGTTTCAATCAGCCTCTTCTGTGTCCTCCTGCATCTCTGCTGTTGGACTCCTAGAGATCTAGGCTGAGGTAAATGTTATCAGTAAAAAGTAAAGTTGCTGGTGTCTGTGTGACATCTGCTTGTGTCACTTTAAGAATAAAAACCAAAACTCTCAGAAGTGTGTGACTGGGAAGAAATTTTGTGTGAGGCAGTACTTGCATTGCTCCTAAGCTCCATGAATGTTACGTCTATTTGAAGATGCCACAGTTCAATTGCTTGACTGAAGAAAGCAAGCATTTTTGGAGCCAACAGCTATAATTTCACATTTGTGGATTGGGCAGCAGGACAATTTTGTTTCCTGAGCATTTCATTATCACAGCACTTTCTTTTCCCCATCTCTTTCACTTGCCTGTCCTGCCTCCCCTGCTGCCTCAGCCTGGTTTATTTGATTTATTGCAAAGTCACTGGGGAAGCTCAAGTTACACCTTTGAAGTACACAGTGACTTAAGGGTCCTTGGCATGCACACACTTCCCCTGTCTAAGTTGCATCAGGCTTTGCCCACTCTCAGAGAGGCCCTTTCCTGAGTAAGGGAACAGACTTGTATAGCTCTTGATCTTTACAAATTACCTGTGGGCCATACACCAGACATTGGATTTTCAACTATTTAGATTTGGGGTTTTATTTATTTTCAGGTAAAAGGCATGCATAGCAAGGTTAGATTTGAGAAAACTAAAACAACCCAGAGCTAACAATGGCTAAATTTTATGCAGCTGTATGAAGTTATCCAATTAACATCCAAAGCAATAATAAAAGGAAATACACTATGCAAAATGATGAATAAGATCCTGTTCTAAAAATTTCTCTTCTCTGTTGATGGGCACATTTGTCTTCAAATTCACAGATGTGACTTTCCAAAAACATAACTGTCTTATACATCTTCCACATGACTGTTTTTTTGAAAACATCTTCCAGAAAACCAAAAGAGAGAAAAGGTATTTATATACACAAGTCATCAGAGTAACACTGAAGGAGATTTACACAACTCAGGACAGCAAGCATAGAATTGCCATCATAACACATTTTTCCTCTGGTGAAGTGGTTGCTTTGGCAATTTTTTTCCCTATTCTATTTAATGAGTAAGCAAACCTTTCATTAACAGTGGTTAAATACTCAAAATAAGTTACATACAAGATTGTTTTGTTGTCACTACAGATATATATATGAATACTTTTTTCAGCCATATAAAGATCTACAGGTTATGTTTACAAATGTGAATTCTATCTTACTCTGAAAAAATCTGTAGATTGGTTTTGTTTTTTTTTCAAGGTATCTGAGATAGATAAAGTTGCTTAATAACCTCTCTAGCTCATTGGAACTGAACTTATTATTATTCTCTTGAAACTTCTCTTGAAAGCACAAGAACCTAATCTAGATTTTTCGACCCTTTGTCATAGCAGTCAAGATATTTTGGATGACAAAAATTATTTCTGCTGGTGCTTTTCATAAAAGCAGAACCACGATTAGTACCACTTTGTTCAGGTTAGTGCAGGCATCATGTGATAGGTGAAGCACTTGTAGGTTGGATTTATAACCAAATTCCAAGCATCAGAGTTCATGCTGAGGATATATGGAAAGATTAGAAGTACATAAGTACTTCTACATAAGTACATATTGCAAGAAACCTACTGTACTTTCCATGCATAAGTCCTTAACCTTGGTACAGTGTAATAGCTTTTCACAAATAAATTAGCAGTGCTATATTACTAAATTGCCAGCCTATATAGAGATTTGTACATAAAAAATTTATGTTTTTCTCAATTGAAAAATATTAAACATTTCAAAAATACTTAGAAATATGTAAGTATTCCACTTACTAGCACTTCTAGGCAAATCACCAGTGCTTCCTTGAGTATTTGTTTCTTGTGGTGTACAAATTGTGTACAGAATGCTGGCCATAGCAACATTTGACAAGAACATTTCATCTGAGTCATGCTTTCCTGTCATTCAGAGTGCTTGAGCTTGAACTCTGCTGAGTTCAGAAGGCAGTTTGTTCTGAGTCTCAGCAACTGTGTCTGGCAGGAACTGGTCCACTGGCTGGCTGGTACGGTGTGCTTCTGCTCTGCCTAGGGTATACTTTGCCAAAAATGTGCTCTATAAATTCTTACCATTATGGCTATTTGAATCTGACAGGAAATACTTAGCAATTAGGAAGTTTTCTGCTGAGACCTTGACCAAATGCTGCAGCAAGCATTTTGATATGCAGCATATGATGCTCCCTTTACTTAAACATTCAAATAGCAATAGGCCTGCATGGAAAAGTCTAGGTAGCTCAAGTTAAAAAAAAAAAAAAAAAAAAAAAAAAAAAAAAAAAAAAAAAAAAAAAAAAAAAAAAAAAAAAAAAAAAAAAAAAGTTGTTTTCAGGCACTAACTGATTTCAGAACTTCTCTGACAGAATCCTGCTGAGCATCCAGCCTCTGGGGTGGGGAACAACTCACCACCAACATACCTTCATGCCCACAGCACTCTGTGTACGCAGCTATTGCTTTCAGAGACAAGTAGCTGATGCCTCTGGGAATCAATTTCTGAACCCTTGAATTATTGAAATACAACATGTCTGCAGGACACTCTCCAACCTTGTGCAGGAAATTATGAAGTGGCTATAAGTGTGCAGTATTTCAGTGTTGATGAAACCTTACCTTTTGCATTTCCTCTGCTTTTTCCAGGATCTGCATGGGCACAGGTGAATTATAGGGACTATCTAATTATTAGCTAGGGACTAGCTAATAATTAGCAAGATAGACTGTAATAAAACTAGAAGTGTAACACTTGGTTACAGGATGTAATGAAGACATCAGTTGTAAGGACTGGTGACTTACCTTTTTTATGTCTTCAAGGTACACTTAATACTTGAAAACATAATTTTCTTCAAAAGAAATTTGTTAATCTACTGTTAGTGTTCATCAAGTTCCATGGAAGCCAATGAAGATGACCATATTCTCCAGTTTGACTTTCAAAATCTCTATGAATTTCTGAACTGTCTTTTGTAGCAAGTGGTTATTTCACTCTATTAAACTAGTTCTAATTATTTATATTTATCTTAATAGGTGAACAATACTTGATTATGTGTGAGCCCATGAAACTAACCATCTCCTGTTGTGTCCCACATGATGCTGAAATCTCCCTCTTTCCAGAACTTTCAGAGTTGCTCCTGAGGGCAGACAGAAGGAAAACCATGGGTTGCTTTTCCTACAGCTGCCTAGCTTGGATTTCTGTGCCAAGATGCCTGTAGGACAGAAGCTCTTTTCACTGAGGGAAAGCACGTGGTATTAATGAGATGTGCAGTAATGCATTTTCAATTCCAAAGCTATCCCAGAGGGTGGTGCTTCAAGGATTAATGGAAAGCAAAACACTAGTTATCTTGTTAAAATTTCATTTACTGACCATCTTATCAGGACTTATAAATACGAAAGTAATTTATGTTTTCAGGATGTGTGATATTTCATTCTATGTAGTGGTTGTTCCTTGAAAATTTGCCTGATGAGGTAAAAAAGACTAAATAAGAGAAGAAAATATCTTTATTTAATGGTAGGGACTTCCTCTTCAAGGTTTGGGTAGTGCTGAGAAAAGGCAGGAAGGATTTTTCCTTTAGTTGAAAGGAAAGCCTTAGTTAGTTAATTTTATTTAACCCTGCATTTCTTGAGCACTCCAGGATAGTTCCCAAAGTTAGATAGATCAGCCAGAAGAATAAAAGAAGTACACAACTTCCTTGCCCCTCATTTTCCCTGTTTTTTTCATGAGCTATCTCCTATCCCCTGTGATATCAGCTAAAAGAACATCCCAAAGCATGCCTTAAAGCCTTAACAAATCAGCAGGGGACTGTTTTCCACTGAAATTTGCTTTTGGCCTTAGGTTTAAGTTTAGCAGAGGAAAGTATACAAGATTATTTTTTTGGTAATCAAAGTTTTGGGGCAAGACCTTTCAGCTTGACTCTTTTGGAAGTGTACTACTGATAGCTGAGCAACACAGGATGCTCTAAATATTCACCAGTTTTCTTTAAACTATTTCCAAATAACAGATCTGTCAAAAATCAATATTTTCATGCAGATGGAAGCAGGTTTTTTTCTATGAGAAGATACAAAGGCCCAAGGGCATTCTCAGTAACGGGAAAATTATCTGCAGTTGGTCAGACAAGCTGTCTGACTGAGGTAATCTACAGTTCATCAGGTCATATGGTTGAAACTCAAGTCCAAGACAATATACTCTGTTCAGTTAAATGAATTGTAATGATTTTTTTGTGCATGTGCATGGGCCAGCATGTGTGTTTTTCTATGAGAGAATCTGGGATTATTTACTCTATGTGTGCTAAGGTGTCTGCAAAACCTTTGGACAGCAGCAAACCAAACTGAATAACAAAGCAGACATTTAATTCATCAATCTACTTTAAGGGGGCAAAAAAAAAAAAAAGGACAAACTATTTCAGAAAAGAAGACACAGATGTTCTACATTAAAAATCAAGAGAATTAGGAGAAATACTCCTTTAGCAGATGACTAGTGTCAAAATACATTAGACTAGCATCTGAATAACTACTGGTGAACAAAGTCACCAAATACCTCTCCTGAAAGAGGGTGAGAGATGTGTTTAGCATTCTCATTGGCAATCACCAGTGGCTGTCCAAGTGTTTTCTCATCAGCAGAGCAGGGAGAGGAAAGATTTGCTTTGTGATTGCTTGACTCTAGAAGTAAGAGGAGAAATTTTCAGTTATTGTTTATACTGTAGGTGTAAACCACATATCCCCAGCGGAAACCCAAGTCATGCAGTGTTAAGCTGTGTGTCAGCACATGGTGCTAGATGATTCCTGTCCTGAGATTTTGTTTCTAAATGAGATTTAAAGACAAAGGCATGGAAGGATGTTTGTCCCAGCTGCCGCCCTTTGACTAAATCTCTTGGTCTCTCACAAATTAACCAGTGCCCTCACCTACTTTTGCAGGTGGTGAGACAAAGGAAGGTGTAAACCCAGTCTAATCTGGGTAGGAAACTATTCTGCAAGACTGTTGTGAGGCAATCAGCAGAGCTGACTTCTTCACCAAAAACAAGCGACTCAGCATTCCCTCAGCAGTACCACACACCAAGCCACAGGCTGGGCCACTGGGTTTTGCTACTGCCCTGGTAGCAAATTGCCCCACAGTGCAGTGGAGGAGGGCAGGAAAAGGACCAGTTCTTAAGCTTCAGTGATACTGGTCTATTTTTTCTCATCTTTCCCCCCTAGCCAAGCAACTTCCCTGAACAGTTGCTTACAAAAAGGTCCAGCAAATCTCTAGTTAATGTCCACATGTGCTTCTGATTATCTCTTCCTCCTCCTCCCCCCTCCACTGAAAACTGTGGTTTGTGTGCAGCTCACAGAAAGCAGTCAGAGGAAGTACAGGGCTGTTTTAGGGAGCTGCTGATTTTCTCCAGTTGGTTCTGATTGTAGCAAATAAACAATTCTTGTACATGTATAACTTGTATGTAACTTTACTGGGCATTTCTTCCTGGGCAGGAAACTAGCAGCGCAAAAGGAAAAAAGTATGGTCACAGCAACAATGGCATATCTTTAATCATCTCCTCTCATTGCTTGGTCCAAGAACCATGAGAGTTTAAACCCTCTCTGTAGACCACTGCCATGGGCACCACTTGGGAGCTCAGCTCTGAGTCTGATCACTCATCCTCTTCTCACTCACTTGAAAAACAAGAATTTTGCTTCACCACAGCATCAGAACACACAGCTTTCATTGTATGTTCAAAAATTCCTGGATACCTCCAGATTTTTTTTCTATATTCCCATGTGTACCTGTGAAGTCTTCACCAGACTTTAGTGAAGTAATCAGCAATGCCAACTTCTTCACCAAAAACAAGTGACTTGGCCTGCTCTCCACCATGTATTTGAGGAGTCACTGCTACCTGGGAAGAGCCACAAGACTCCTAAGTCCTGACTTACAAAAAGCTATATTTGAAGAAGTGGCAGGTACTCATGCACAGGTTTTATGCTTGCTCTTTAGGAAAATGTTTCTTCTCCCCAGGAAGGAAAAATTACCTTTGAGGAGGAGACAAGATTTACCAAGAAAGATTGATAGGGAATTATCCTGTGCTTAAAAAAGCATCTTGAGTGCTAGAACAGAAGTCAAAAGATTGGTGGTGGTGTGTTTGAACGCCCTGCATAATAAATTCCAAAACCAACAACAAATGGGCTAAAGGTCACAAAAGTCAAAACACCATTTCCAGTCCTCCCTTCCTACTTCATTCCCTGTTCTGGAAAATAAGTAGCTGATTATTATGTTACAAGTCAAGAGTCCAGGAAAGGTCCCTTATGGGCAATCGTATCTCATCAGATGGAATTGCTTGGAGATAGTCTCTAACAGTTGCAGCACATAACCTTCCAGCTGTATGGAAGTTTTCCCTGTTATTTGTACTATAATAACATTTTATAATATATTTTAGAAGTACTTGGAGTCCCAGCTGACATAAGATCCTCACCATATCGTTTGCATGGCTGGGGAGAGAATATCCTGTGGTGTTTAAAGCCTGCATATAAACAATTCAAAATACATTACTCAGAGATCCACAAACTCTTCCCATAGTATGGTGATAGCACTGGTTTCACCTGATCTTTTAGGTGCAAGTATATGGAATTACATTAATGAGAATTTTTAATCCACCCCATTACTTCTGTGAATAGTATCATCCATAAGCACCACAATCTGACTTGAAACTTCTGATGGATTTCCTGAGAGAAAACAGCTGTTGACTGAAATTTAATTCTTTCTACTTGTGTTTCTAAAAAAAAAAGCCCCTAAAACCAAAAAAACCTCTCAACCAAAGTTTTTTGTTGTAAAATTAAAATACTCAAACAAAAAATTTTACTGGTTTACACTGAAAATAAGGTTTGTCAGGGGCTTCATTTTCTTTTTTTTTTTTTTTTTTTTTTAAGAGAGCAGGGGAGAAAATAATTTAATGGTTTCTACAAAAGTAAGAATTTTTTAAAAGCTCCAAGTCTGTTCAGAAATGTACATTAACTTGCCTCTGGTACTTTCAGAAAATACCCATCTGCAAGTAATATGTTCCCTGATGGAACTTACAGCCTGACTGGAGGGAGGGAGGGAGAGGATGGTGGGAAGGGGAGCAAAAGGAAAACGGATATACCCTCCTCCAGTGATTGCCCCTGTTTTCAGTCCCAGCACTCAGTGCTCAGCCCTGCCTTGCTCCAGCCTTGCCACGTGCTGGAGCAGAGCTCCCAGACAGCCTCACAAAGGGCTGCCACAGCACATCCCCATGTGATGTCCATTACCGTGGAAAACGTGCCAGTCTTGTGCTGGCAGCAGCCAGCACCCTGGAGCTTCTCCTGCTCAACAAAAATACTGAGCAATCTCCAGAGCTGGACAGCATCCAGCCCCCAAGAGGGGTTGGAGGAGTATCCCCTTTGAAGATTCTGTAGGTTCCTGAGATGATGGATCCTTGAGAACAGCACTGTAAAACTTGCTGGTTTCTAATGAGGAGTCATTACCCAGTGGAAGATTTATGGCATTATCAAACAAACAAGCATTATCAAAATGGCATTAACAAACAGTATCAGAGGAATGAAGATAAAAGTGAGCTTGTCCACACACCTGAAGTCTACCATGGCAATGCATTTTAAGAACCTCATGTATGCCAGGTGTGAGTCATTTACTGTGGGATGGAGTTACTTGGCAGCAGGAGAAGGAAAAGGAAAAGGAAAAGGAAAAGGAAAAGGAAAAGGAGAAAAGGAAAAAAGGAAAAAAGGAAAAAAAGAAAAAAGGAAAAAAGAAAAAAAGGAAAAAAGGAAAAAAGGAAAATTTCTGGGTTTGGAAAATTTATCTCTTTTTACCTGTTTTGAACCAAATTATCAAGGATACGAAATATTAATATGGGTTGACAAGTCTTAGAGTCTTGCTTAAACAGTTACATTTACTGGATGGGGTCTGGAAGAATGAGAAAATACATAGTGATAGCTGATTCTGTTATCAGGGAGAACCTGGAGCATGACTTTCAATATTCTCAACCCCTCTAACTTACAACACAGTCTCTCTTTTTCACTGACCTGTGTCTCTAAGTCCTGTTTTTGTAGCTGATTAACTATAAGCAATAGCTGGCTTTGCATAAAGCAACTGCAAATTGCACTGAGCCAGATACAAGCACATTACACCCAAACTTCACTCCTTGAATTCCTGACTCCCCGTGCTACTGCAGTAGCATCTGTCAATAGAATGATTCTGATGCTCTATAGAGCTAGAAGAAAATTAATACTTGAGAGGCTGGGCTACAAAAACAAATGAACTTTCAAATTCTGCTAAATGGAAGAAACCAGATCATTAAGAAAAACAGACTGATGTATTTAGCATTATTATTTATGTATTTATTATTTAACAATGTAAGTAGCCAGAGCATCATCTCATCCATTAAATGCTGCCTTCATTTCCATTTCTGCTACAATTCTATTTTTTCATCAGTAGGTGCTCTAGTTTTTGTAGCGTTAATTGTTGGTAGAGATCTGTCAAATCTAAATTTAAAAGCCATCTATCTGATCATCCTAATTATTAGAGTTTTTACAATACGACTCTTTAAATGTCCTAAAGCAAGATGGGAACACCTCAAATGTAAATTTCCAAAAGCCTTTGAGCCCATAGAGTAGAAGAATTTGACACTATTGACTATATTTTGTAGTTAACTATTTGAACTATATAACAGCAGAAAACTTCCAAATAAGATTCAAGACCTTGAGTGCCATGAAGGAATGCCCAGTTGACACAGAATCACACTTTGCCTGGCATGATCTCCAGCAACTCATGTTGACCTGATTTTTAATATTGATATTTCTGGTCATCTCCAACTTGTCTCAAGTTTTAACCTTCTGCTGTTATCAGGTGAAGAATCTAGTGTGAAGTAATGTGAAGGAAGTAGCTCATAAGCACTGGGACTAATTGCCACTTCCCTCCCTTTCAGGTGATTTCCACTTTGCACATTTTGACTTTATGCCTAAATGCTATCAGAACTACTGTACAGCTCATGCTGAACGGAATATTAACACCTACATGAAAGACAAGCAGTATGGATAACCTGTCTTCAGGGAAGCCTAAATCTAAGCATAAATCCTATGACTACAGGTAAGAAAGAACTCTTGAAAAATAGAACATGACCTCTGCTTAGTTTTCGCAAATACGTGGTTACCCAGAACCACCATTCACTAATGGTGTGGGGCCCCCATTTTCTGAGGTGCTAGTATAAGAGGGCAAACTGAGTTGCTCCTTTTCCCTTAAAGAAGGCATGAGTATAGTTCTTTTGCTTCCACAGGCTGCCTTTTTCTAACAACCAGCTGAAATGGAGGCTGCTTTCTGTTTGATTCAGATGAGAATGGATGACAGCCTTTAAAGCTGCTGGGGGACAGAAGCAGTCCTCTAACTGTTCCCATCATGCATAGAGGGAATGTGATCACGTGCACTGAAACAAATAAACAAGATATGCTTTTCTGATAATGTCTTTTAATTGTGCCAGGGTTGAAATGTTGGGAGTTTGAACTACCTTTACCTCTACCTGTGAGATCTGTGCAGTATGGAAACAGTATTGTTACTTCACCCTTTTGCACAAAAAATAAGTACACACAGAGAAACATTTATTATTATACTGAATGTACAATGCTTGGCTCTTGATTGCCCTTATTCATGCTTAACATTGTAGTTTTAGGCAGCAATATGAGAAGACAGTATAACAAAGGTTTCTCAACCATTCAGATTTTAAAACAAATTATCTTTGACTGTCTCCAGCTCCCTATTGTATTAGTAAATGTTTTAAGCCCAGATTTGGCACAGGACTTAGAGACAAGTCTAAAACAAAGAGTATGTTTACTTCCTAGTATCTCCAGTGCTTTTGAAACTAAACATGTTTACCATTAAGTATAGGCATTAATCTTCATGACTGAGTGGTGTAGAACTTGTTCCAAGGCTTTGTGGAGTCAACACAAACACAGTAATGCTCTTGGTTTCAAAACAGACCCTCAAAGAAAGAGCCTTGATACTTCAGTGTGGAATTTACCAGAAAGGAACTTCAAACTGCACAGCAAAAAACCCCAGAATTTCCGAGGTTCTCTGAGAACCTGGGTTTGTAGTGAGGGTAAGACTGTCTTAAAGCACTTTTCTGTTTGACTTTACTGTCTTCACAGTCCTCAAGAGGTGAAGCTAGAACAGAGCATTTATGGAAATTCAGTCTTTATAGTCCACAAGTAAATAAATGGATTACACTTTCCTATAGAGACAATCCACTAGAGTGCAGGCTTTATCTACAACTAAAAGAAAAGAAATAGAACCTCTTCATGCTCCTCTGTTGCATGTAGAACAGCCAATGATAACTAAATGACTCCATAGCAGAGAAGAGCATGGAGGGGCAGTGCACTCCTATTTCCAGGGAGATGCTGGTGTTGGCAGGTCCTTTGGCTGCATGCCAAAGCACAGATCAGCAGCCTTCTCCCACAGTGTCCTCTCTAATTTTGGGTGTTGTTGCAAGTTTTGCTAGGTGTCTTCATCTGAGTCCAGCTCATTCATAATTCCTCTACTTTGGTTCTCTTTGCTACAGGTCATGTTAGCTATGGGTGTTGAAAGTTTGTGTTTCTAGTAAAGTTTATGAATAGTTTTGTCCAAAAGCATTTTTGAGAAATGCAGCTTTGCCAAAACTCTTTTATGAAAGCACTTCAAATTCAGGAAAATATTCCTTTTTCCCATTTTAGAAAAGACACTGTTACCTTTCATTTATCTTAACTTTTTTTTTTTTTTTTTTTTTTAAGAAAAATCTGCTTTTTATCTTTGTTCTTCTTCTATGTCTTGCTTTTTTCTGAATACTCTTATCTTGGAAAGAGCATTGAAAACCTAGGAGAGGGATGGGAGTACACAAAGAAAATAGGGAGGGAACCCTCTCTCCTTTCACTGTCCTCTTCCCCATGTTTTTTTCTGACCTGTGCTCTCTCATAGAAAAAGAAGCACAGCCTTCAACATGTTTATAATTTAAGCCAGCTTCAAAGAAATAGATGCAGGGCCCTTCACATCTCCCTGCCCACATGTGCAGAAGTGGGCTGCACAGCTGTGTAGCCCCCCTACCAGCCCACTCCAAGTCTCCTGGAGCAACTACCTGGCAATGTCAACACCCCCAGTGCCTCAAGTATCTCCCAGGCCCGTCAAGATGTCAATTTCCCAAACTGGTCATAGTTCCCTCAGCAACAGCTCTCCTGCTGCCCCATATTCTTCCTCACCTAGGCAGAATAAGGCCCCTCAACTAAGCCCCACCAGGTTTAATGTAATTCCATAAGACAAATATGTAGTGTAGTTTGCTGCCCTTGAGAAAAGCATGAGTGGTTTTGGATTGTGTGCCCACAAGCAGAATTCAATTTACAGGTCTTCTGGACACTCTTGTCTAGCTACTAGTAGCCATAGAAATGATATAATATTCTGTGAATGTTTCACCTACAAGAGCTTCCTGCCATGGTAAATTTCAAGGTGACCAGGTAGTCTGGTTCAATAGAAGTCCGCAAGCTCAAGGCAATGAAATTTCATTTTTCAAATAACAGTGAAAAAAGTACAAACAACAGTGGGTGAAGTATTTGAACAGGTCACCATGACATGGCAAAGCTACCTCTATGCTTATGAAAGCAGTGGAAAATGAACTTTTGTCACTGCTAGTTTATGAGGCTGCCATTAAAAAGTAATTGCAAAGTCATTTCATCTGGTAGTGTAGATGTTTAACCCTAGCAGGCAGCAAAGTACCATGCAGTCAGTCACTAGAGCCAGTTGCCACTGGGGGGATGCGGAGCAGAATCAGAAAGAAAGGCAAAACCTGTGGATTGAGGTAAGAACAGTTTAATTATTGAAATAAAATCAAATCAAATAAAAATAATAATTGTAATGAAAAAGGCTGCTCTGGTGAGGAAGAGGTTAACTTTCAAGAAAGAAATGTGGCTGCAAATACGGGGCTAACAAAATACTTGCAGTTAGCTTTTCGTATCATTAATTTCTCAACTTTTTTTTTTTCTGCTGCAACACTAGTGGGTGCAGCTGGTACCACTCACACACCATCCGGCTGATTCCTGTGATTTTGAAGCTCAGTGGATGGTAGCATTTTAGATGTGCAGCAGGCCGGGTTTGTGGGTGTGGAGCTGACAGCAAGCTGTGAAGTGCTACCATTTGGCAGTCATCTTGTGGAAGCCCCATTATTAACAAGCTTGAGTGCACATACATCTATTGTGTTACAAACATTCTTTGGAGCCTTTTGCTAATTTCACACCTTGATTCTTTGTAATGATCAAGGTGCGTTTCACATTTTGTAAAGTGTAGACTCTGGTGGTGCCACTGCTCGTTTCAGTCCTGATAGATAGATTTGGAACAGGACCATTACTTTCTGTTTTGACAAAATTAATTCCCAACATTAACATTCATTGGCCACATATGCTCATTTTATTTCTCAGTTTCTTTCTAGATTTCCATCATCTCATTTTCAAGATCATACCTTTATGTTTGACTGTCAATTATTCTTTTTTTTTTTGTTTTTATTTTGTTTTATTATTCCACACAATTACTGGACTGCCACAGTTTGGGCTTGATGTCTCTGCTCAAACCTCCTTGCTTTGCAACTTGACAGAAGACAGAGAGTAAAGATACTTCTGCTAGACAAGAATGCAATAAAAATTAATTTTGCCAAAATTTCATTATTTTTCTTGTTGTCTCTGATTTTTAAATTTCTCTGTACAAACAATGGGACTTTGAAATGTCTTATGGTTGCTTTAAATAAACATGCAACTGCTCTGGACCTCAGGTACCCACAGTGATAGGAAAAGACTATACTGAAAATTGTCTTTGAACAATTCTAACTGCATTTAGTGCCCTGGCATAGAAAACCTGCAAAAACAAAGTGTCTTAAAATTTACCTCAGTCTCAAAGCCCAGTGAGACTGAGGTTTTTGCCTGCTGTTTCTATAGAAGTTCCCATTGTTATAATATGCATAAAGATATTTGTATGTTTTTATTCTACATTAGGTCATGGGGAAAATATTTTAAGAATATGAAGACTACACATTACTGATTTTTTGTTTGGGGTTTTTTTAATGGAATATGCATTTCTGCTGAAGTCAATCTGTCTAACAACCATTTAAGACAGGTATTTTTATTGCATCCTATAATAAGAATATCATATAATGTTCAGTATGTAGGTCTAAAATTTGGACTCCTAGTGGCATTTTCTGTACTTCTGCTGTGCAGCTTTTTACAGGGAGTTCAGAAAAGCCAGCAGTTTCATGTTTACTGTGACCACAAAGGGGATTGATGGCTCCCCAGTCCACCCTAGCTGCATTCAGGTGAGCGAGCAGAGGAGGCACTGCAACCAAGGGATTAACCAAGAGACTTGCACCAGGCTGTGTGTGGAGGTGTGATTGCAACACGAGTCTGGACTGGAACAGAAAGCCTGCATGTCTCCCCTTGTCTCTCCTCACTGGCTGCCCCACCAGATGTGCTGAGGGGTCTGATGGTGACACGTACCAGCCCAGCCCAGCAGCCCAGGTCAGAGCCCCCTGCAAATGCAAACCTGTTGCAGATGCCATGCACACACCTGCACTGAGCTGCTGGGATACAACAGGCTGCAGCAGAAACAGACCTCCAGAGAAAAGAATGAAATTGCACATTGTCGGGACGGTGATGGAGAGGGCTGGAGAACAGAGGGAGAAAGCAGAACAGAAAAGCAGCTGGCTGCCTTTTTTTATTCTACTTTTTTTTTTTTCCAAATGGTTCTATGCTTCCTCCAGCAATGTAAGAGGTGCTGCTAAGGTGCTGAAAGGGAAGAGGGAGGCATAAATAGAAAGGTGAAAGAGACGCTTGATAAAAGAAATTCAGACCAAGGAGAGAAAACCTGGAACTGTTTCAAAGCAAACCTTCCCTTAACTATGGGGAGCTGGCCTGTGAGTCTAAACAGGCTATGTAATATGCTGTAGCTCATACCCTCTAATTTAGCCACTAGGTGTATTTGTACAGAAATACAGAACTGAAAGCAATTCAGAGCATGTCAGGAAGTGGAATATGTGTTTCTTGGGACTTTGTCTGGTTGAAGTACACTTAAATTCCTGTTTGCCAATATAGGTTTGGCAAACAGTGTAGCCAGAAAATGGAAGAAAAATTATTTTTACTTCAGAACTCCTCAGTCATTAGTGAGGTGTGCTGGAAGTGTTAATGAATTACCATTTCAGAAGTTTGTTCAGAAGCTGTCACCAAAACATAGCAACAGTACTGTTTGAAAACCAGGGAAAAAGTCAACTTTTCTACTTAAGAATAATCAGAGGAGTACTGAAAAATACCTAGAGCTGTAAAGTCTTTGTTTATTGCAGGATTTGCATTCATCTGTCAAGCTTTTTTTTTTTTTTTTTCCTTCTATCAAGCAGTAATTCATAGACATCCTCAAAACCACTGCAGTGTGTATTGCAGTGAGAGCCTGACACTGATTTCATGGGGCTTGGCAGCATTTTGCAGCAGCATGTTGCTGCTGCAGGTAGGGATTATTTGTATGAAGCCAGTGTCCTCAAGTGTGTTAGATCCATACAATGAGCAATGATGAATAAAGTACACAGTAAAAATCATGTTTGAGAGACAAAAATGGAAGTAAGAAATAAGAAACCACAAATGGAAACCAACAGAAAAAGACTGCAAAACAGCAAGATCACATCAATCAGGATAAAGAGCTGTGCTTTTGGCACCAATGACCTCACTCTCTCTTGGTCCTCCAGTATTACCTCTCTCAGTGCCATTTCCTGAAAAGGTCAAACTTCCTTACCTAAGTCACTTTATTCTCATAGTATTTCACCCACAGATGTTACTGGTGCTCTCCACATGGAAATGAGCACCCTGAGCCTTAAAATAAGGTCACCCACACTCACCATCACAAGTGTGCACTGTCAAAGTGCTAATTGCATTTGATTGGAGCTCACATCTGGTTTAAGGAGATTGTACCTGGATCAGCTACAAGCTTTGAACTGGCTTATTACTGGGGGTACAGTTTGTGCAGGAGTGCTGGAGAGGTTATTCATGTATCTATACACACAGGCATGGGATTTAAAATTTTTAATAAATGCAGGGGGTTGTTTTGTTGTGGTTGGAGCTATTCTCTATTATTTTTTAATTTTCCTGGTGCATGCTAGAGGACAATGTTAAATGCTGTAGCTTATGAGAGTTTTTATAGAATTTAAATACAAAACTCATTGAAGGGTTATCTGTCCAGCATGTCTGATTAGACAGAAATGGATATATGTAATAAATAATTTTTAATATCATTCATATATTGGTCAAAGTTAACTGTTATCAATTTGTCTATGGTTTATAGGCTGTAGTTTTTATGTAGCATTGCTAATACATTAGGCTGTAGTTAATAAATAACTGACATAGTTACAGTATCTGTTATTGACACAGGAATATGTGCAAATATTAAAGCAACTTATATAATGCCTGTAAAAGCTTTCATTTCCTTAATGTCTGGACTAAATGTAATCATGAGTCACCTAATGGTGTCCTTTGTACACCCAAACACATAAGCTTATGAAGAGGATAGGTGAAGGAAAAAGTGGTGCGGTTTACTGAGGAATCCATTTCTGGCTGTTATGTTTACTTGTAAAAAATTCCCAACATGCTGATAGGCAATTATCTGCTATTGGGTATGTACTGAAAATCTGTGGCATGGCAACAAAGACCATAATTCATATTTAAGAGGATGGGGTCACAGCTGTGGTCACTTCCCTGGGCTTTTGATCCGAGTTGTGGATGGAGTGGAAATTGCTGCAATGTGATAGATGATCTTGGGCTCCCACAGTAGGGACAAACCTGGCAAATATTACTGTCAGGGGGCTTGGGGTGTGAGCATGGTCATTAAAACGTAAAATTTTAAGTACTTTCATGCCATCAGCAAGAGCCTCATAGCAAAAAAAAATTGACAGAGTTAGCTTTGCTTCTGCCTCTTTGGATGTGCAGACACAAATGTTTTATGCCCTACTGAAGGCATAATCAACCAGAAAGCATTCAAGCAAGCAGAAGCAGCAAAATTACTCATTTGGTTTTCATCTCCATTCTTATCTACAAGACACCAGAAGAACTGTTTGCTGAAGATGTTCTAATGACAGGATGATACTGTCATGATAACAAGAACATGTCCCAGCTTAAACATGTGTACCTGGGAAAAGAGCACTCCTACAATTCAAGAGAAACAAATGGTCTTCCCTCAGGTTGACTGCACATCAGAGGATCTGGGTAGGTATGGCCTCCCTGCAAGGCTTTCTGGTGGTCATGTTGGTCTGAGACAGTATTCTCAAGGACTGCTAATCCCACAGTCTTGCTTGCTTTCCTGATGTTAGGGGATTTCATGTCCTGTTATGAAATCAAGCTCTTTAAAACACCATGAGTTTTCTAAATCTAGAAAACTCAGTTTTTCTGATGGTACTGAGGTGTCATCCTTGGTACTGGGAATGTACAGATTTGTCTCCATTCTTGATGAATTTCCCCTTCATGTAATCATTTCAGGATGACATGAAATATTCATGAAGAAGTTAGTCCAGGCCAACATGTAGCTAAGGTGTTTAACCAATCTTTCAATATGTTTAATGTTAATCTACACCTCTTTTCTATCCACAATTTGGAGCTCTGTTCCCATGCACTGGCTTCTCTGAAACTTGTGTCACTCAGTTGGCCCCTTTTCCTTACATGTTTCACATCCCATGGGACAATTCACAGTCAGAATGCAGAACAGCTACTTATTGCAATTGTTCAAGGCAAACATGTTCCTTCTCCATGCACAATTCTTTAGTGAAACACCTGCAGCCTGGACAAGAGCATCCTGGTACTTAGTTCAGCCCTCACACTGCTCTGTTTATTGAAGGCCATTGAAAATTATGAGGCTACAGTAAAGCTTGCCTGAGGGTAGTTGCAAACGCCAGTTCTCTACACATCCTGGTCTAGAATCTGCTCTTCCCAACAAGCCCACAAAGAACTTCTCACTGTTGGCACCTTCCCCATGTTTCCTGGAGTTGAAAGAGGACTTGATTTACATTGAGTTTCAAACTAAGCAGATTGACATCAAAGCAACGGAAATCAGGCCCCACTAAGTGGTTTATAAATGCAGCCCTAAGTGTTTTGAATCAAAACAGTTCTTTCAGTGAATTTGGAGGGGTACGTCTGTTGTCCTTATCATTGTTAGTTTCTGTCTTGAAAACACTGAAAGGTCACTCACATGAACTCCACTTGGGGGATCACTAGAAAAAGAAGTTTCCATTCCTGAATAAAACCCTTAGTGGTAGGTTTTTCCTGTTCTTTTTCTTTCATGCTATTACTTGGAGAGTATAGTAATCTGAACAAGAAAGGTATGTATGGATTTTCTCAGAGAAGCCTCCTGTACACTGTATTGTACAAAATTAAGGAAAAGAACCTCAGTTTGTGCATGCTTTTCTCATCCCAGATGGAGAAGACAAGGCTTTGCTCTGCAGTCTTTGCAAACTTTGGGACTGCTTCATACCCCCGAAAAAAGAGCTTATGCAGAGGCACCCGGTGAGGACCAGATGTCTGACTTATAAAGTACTTAACTGAAATGATTGCAATATATAAGTTAGTTGGATGTTTGTTTTCAGAAATGTGCTATCTCTAGGTGTATATCTCTAAGCTCTCAATAACAACCTTTCCTTCCAAAGCTGAAACAATAGTGTCTTTTTTGCATCTATTGGCTGCACCAAATAGCATAAAACAAATACAATGGAAGAAGGAAGGAAAATCCAACAGCTTTCCACATAAACCTTTTGTGTAATTGGGCATCTGAAGCTTTATGGAGTACATGTATATAAACATAGCACAGAAGAAGATAAATAAGGCTTCGATAAATATTTTGTATTATAATTTACCCAAACAACTGAATTACTTAAAATCCAGTCTTCATCCAGATTTGACTTTTACAAATGGATCTGGGATATCTGATCAGCTGAACTAGAAACAGCAGTGTTTTTACTCAGGACCTGAGGCACTGAGGTGCTCAAAAGAAGCACTGGTGCCTCAGAGCAATCTTGCCTTCTGTCTTCATCTGCCTGAAATGGCTGAGTAGGCACAGTGATGTCACTCTGCTGATGTGACCAACTGGAGAAGGAAAAAATTTCCAAAAGGAAGAGCTTAGGCTTCAATAAACTGTGGTAAAGAATGAAGTCCAAAACCACAGACATGCTTCTGTCTCTTTCTGCCATTGAAACCCTTCAGAGATGGACACCAAGACTGGCTTGACGGATATGAGAGTAAATGCAGAAGGTTGTGCTTGCACCAGAGCCACTGCTCACCTAGAGGGAAGATGTCTGATGAACATGTGCAGTGGTGTGCTTTCTGCAGGAAGCATGAATATCCAGAAGCCTGAATCTCCATTTCTCAGAAACATGTGGAATAACAATATTCTTTATTAACAGTCCTCCCCAGAATGGACGTAGTTTTTCCCTCATGCTACGGCAATACTGTGGGACATTAACACTATCCAACACTGATGGCTGTTATTTTGGTCCTATGCAGAAAGACAAGTTCTGGTCATCCCCACATTAATGAATGGACCAGGGGAGATTTTCTTTCACTCTACCAAATAAGCCTATGTAGAGGCTCACAACAGGAAATCATTCTGGTACAGAATGAAATTTCCTATGTATCTGTTCTCAAAAAATTATAGATTTGGTAAATCATTCTTTCAGTTTCCATTTATCTTTTCAAAATGTAAACTTCAAACTGTCCTTTTCCCCTGAACTTGGACTTAGAAGAGGACCTCCAAAGAATAATTAAAAAAAATCAGTCATGATGGAAACTCTTCTTTGAGCGATGTTACTATTAAAATATTACACTTTTTAACAGCCATAAGGTGAAGTCATACCCTTTTTACTGTGGCTAAGAACAGTCAGTGCATTGTAGCTCACTGATGAAGTAAGTGAAACTGTATAAATATTTGGTAAATTACTCATCACAATGAGCAGCCTGTCTAAGTAAAAGCTTGTGTTATAGTCCAGACAATACTGAGAACTTTCTAGCACTGACCTTAGAGAAGACATACTGCGTAGCCCAAATCCAAACACAACCAAGCTAAGTGCAAGCAAACCAGGGGTGCTTTCCTTTCATTAGAATTTCTCCCTGACCTCTGGATGACAAGGGCATAGGAAAAGGAAGCAATTTTTCTTCTGTCCTTGGGGAAAAAACATTCAAAAGAGATTTCCTGTGGCTGGTCTACATCATCTCTCTGGTGCCTGATGTGAAACTCTGGAAGACCACCTATTTTAGCATCCATCATAAGCATTTATTCATTTTTTTCTCCATGAAGGGCCCTGTGAAAAATTCACAAAAGCTCTAAGTGGGTACTGCAGGTAGCTGGATGGGATGAATCAAAATATTTTAGCACTTTGAGAAAAGAAGTGTCTTACTGGAACAAAGTCTATCCTTCTGATCTCCTTAAATTTTAAACTATTTCCCATCTTTTTCTTGTCAAAGGGTGTAAAGGTCTATTAATAAAGTTCAATGCTATATTGTTCTAAGTATTTTGTTGAAAGTTTGAGAAGGCCTTTTTCTAATCTTATGATACATTTAAAAATATATTTAGCACTTCAATTTTTGTCATTTTAAGTTACCACATGCATTAGAGAAATAACACTTCTTACGTACTTCCAATCCTTTTGAGTGGCGGCCTGTTTAATCATGGTAAGGCCATATGCCAAAATCTTTGTTCCCAGAGTCACAGGTTCTCAGGGAGCCCTTGGCTATGACCAGCAAGCCAGAAATCAGTGCTGGACCACTCCAGATTTTGCTGTCTGGTGATATCCACCTAAGGGCAATTAATGATTCTATATTTCCTACCAGAAGGCCTTCCTAATGTGCAGCTTAATGCACATTAGAACTTTCTTTTTGTTCTACCTGGATGAACAGGATGCCTCAGCATTCTCTATCCTCTTTCCTGTTGTGCAAGTTCCTGTACTGTAAGGAAGCACCCACCAAGAGTGTCATGGTATACCTACGTGTTTTACATGGTAACATAAGCAATATTATCGCACACAGAGTGCCAACTGCATGAAAAGACAACTGAGCTCTTTTAAATATGGGTTCATTTTAAAGATGTTAAAATGAGACTAACCTAGTAGTCTCATAATATTTCTCAGAGAAACAGACATTTAGGGGGATGTCAGGCTACAGCTATTATCAGGGTAGACATTAGAATCAGCATTAGGGTTTCAAGGAGGAAAAGAAACAACAGGTAATGTTCACAGGCATCCTAATTTTTTCTTTCCTTAGTGCAAAATAGGAATAGTAAGAGCATAGTTTCAGAGGCTTCACAGATACAGCATTAAGAATAAAACTAGTTGTAACTCTGGTGATGGATCAGGATGGAAAATATGGCTGGGCTACAGGGGAAGGAAGGACCTGAAAGCAGATTGGAATACATTAACATTTTCAGCTTCACAAAGCAAAAAATTTTTTGAGCTTCTTTTAGGAGTCAGGGAGATGAGGAAAAACTAGAGGTATAGTGAAATTGGGGATTTCAGGAAGGATCAGTGTGCTGTGCTGAGAGCTGCCATCAGCCATATTTTCTGGTTCAAAAAATTAGTGGTGTTATAATACCAATACAGTGACCAAGCATCTTAATGTGATTTAGGCAGCTAGAACCGAATGGACATCTCTGATGAAGACGTTCAGGACAAGTTTCCAAAGGGACCTACAAAGAAATATGCATCAGTTACAAGGATGCTTTTAGGTCTTCCACTTTTAGTGGTCTGTAAGCTATGTCTGGGGGATTATAATTAGAATTTAGACTTCATAAAATTGATTACCTAGGAAGACAGATGTGTTTAGAACAATCACCTAGTTACTTTTTTTTCTTTCATGTTTATAATGAGATTAGTGTCAAGAAAGGGACATTTGAAGCAAAGAAGGCATTTAAAATTGCCAGATAATCTTGTTTAGAACTACTGCTAGTCACTTGGCCCCAAAATTAATTTTAATTCTGGATTTCATGTGCATGACTTGGACAAGTGTCATGTGTCACATGTTGGTTTAGGTAAGTAACTGGAAAAAAATTAAAATAGATACCTAGGTATGTGGGAAGTTAGTATCACCATTTTGCCCAAGATATTTTGCTCTGAGGTTCATAAATATCTGTGACATAACGCTCATATTTAGAGTATTCCTAGTGCTGGAATTAGCAGTGTTGCCGTATTTGAAGGAAGAAACCATCGAGGAAGTGTTGACTTCTGCTTTAATGACACTGAACTAGAGTTTCACTTGCTAAAAATCCTCTACACAGGATGATATTGAGGTTTGGGATTCACAGAGATCACTAGATCAAACATAAAACTGTTGCTAAAACAAGGAGTGTAATTAAGGTTGAAGTTCAGGGTGGCAGAAAAACATGGAAGGAAAAGTCTAAGAATAGGACAGTAGCCTAAGTTAGGACCTTGTGTGGCTTGCTGCATATTTTTATTTCTTGTGTTTATGGTGTGGTTGAGGCTTTGTCCTAGATTATTGGTGATACTCTGTTAGGAGCGAGACAGGGAAAGACTAGGGGGAAAAAAAAAATCAGAAAACACAAAAAGTCAAGTTCAAGCAGCTCATGGACAGTGTTTGAACCTTGGCCAATGTTTTCTTGCTGCATTCTCCTACTCCAAAGCCCAATCCTGGGCACTCACCACCCTCCCATTAGTCCCATCGCTCTTGCCAATTCTTTCCTGGTGTTAATGGCCCACGCAGGGAGGATGCTGGGCTCTGCTGAGGAGCACGCCTAAGGCATATTGGAAGTAGAATATATTTAATATTTTAATATTCCCCAAATATTTATGGATTAAAAATAGTAAGGGGACAAGCTTTTGCACTATTCCTCAATTCTGCTGAATGATGTATTCTCTGCTTCTGACTCCAGTTTAACACTTTAATTTCTGATCCTAGTTGTTGACTAACCCCTCATTGATATGTAAAAACACTGCAAGACAAGTGCTGAAGGAGCTTTTATGTTAATTAAATGGCCTTTAGGTATGATGACACTTGGGATTTCTGTTTATCACAGTCTTGAACCAAGACATAACTCTCACAATACCCCTAGATACAGCTGTAATCTCAAGACAGCTGAGAATCTCAAGCCTAAAATATGACAAAGATAATTTTGGACATCAATTCTCAAATTCTCATTGCAGACCACTTTCATTACTGGAGCCTTTGAATAAGCAGTCCAACATTCTGAAAATCAGAGTTAAATTAACATAAACAAAAGATGGCATATGTAAAAAGGATTTGAAACAAATGTTGGGGAAATATCCCACTGTGCATCCCATTTCTCCTTATCAGAAATGTACTTGAAAGTAAATGCTGGTTAGATTTGCCACCCAAGCTTTGCCAAAGAATGACAAGTTTAAAACTGAGACCCATGTTGTGATCAGTCACAGATTTCCTTCTTTAACATCTTCATGCTTTATGGAAAGACTTGTTGTGGGTTGGTTTTATTTAGACAGTTGTTTTATTAGTGTTAGTTAGGTTTGTTCCTTGTACTCCCCTATTTTTCCCCTCACAGTGGTTTTCTCCAAGTTGTTAACCCCGAGAGCTCCCGCCACTTGGATCCACAGTTACCTGTCAATCTCCTCACCTCTCCCAGTTTTCTCCTTGTTTGGTTCCATCAGTCAAGGTTTGTTCACTCCCTGTTGGGTGTCAATCCTGTAACCACCCCCAGCTTCTTCAAGAAAGTTCTGTATCAATCACCCCACCTTAGCCTTTCTATTCGTCCCAGGACTCTGTACCCACCTCTGTTATGTTACCATTGGTTGTTATAATCTATGTCACTCCTCTATTGTTTGTCCCCATTGGGTGAGCCAGGTTTCCACCCCTGTCCGCCCACCCCCTATTTAACCTGTTGCCATCCTTTTTTTCATCAGCATTTTGTCACTGCATCCGCTCTGAGAACACTTTGTTCTGACCACACCTGGGGGAATAAAAGCTCTTTGCGCTCGCAAACAAGTGTCCTCCTCTGGTCTCTTCATCTCCTCTCAGTGTGTGAAGCTACCAAAGATGTGTAACCCACGCCGCAGCACTCAGCACTACCAGGGTGGCAGACACTGTTCCCCTGGGGTGCCCTCTCACGTGGCAGCCACCCGGCCTCACACAGACAGTGCTAGCTGGCTCATTCCATCTGCTTGAGGTCATGGCAGGTAGCCGCCACAAAGACTAGCTGTTATCTGGGTCTCAAAGCAAAGGAGGACAGGAAGTTTAAACTATTGCATGCACTTTTGTTGGAAAGAGCCCCCAGGATATTAATATATTTTTGCATTATAATGACTTCAGAAAACCAGTGGGTTTATTTCTTCCACAGTCTAATAATACCTAGAAAATCTAAGTTTAAATCTTAATACATGTACCTGTTGTGCAAACAATGTTTTCTTTAGAAGGCAGGTGGTGTACTGCACTGCATAGGTAAAAATATTTGGGGATTTCTAACAGGGAGGACGTATTTCTCAACCTACATTTAGACATGAAACCTGGAATCTTGAAAAAACTAAACATGCACCAAAGTCCATGTATGCGCAAGATCTCAAATTCATCTGTTTTATCCTTCATTAACCAGAACTCCAGTTTCTCATAGACTGAACTCTAACTCTGACATGAAGGTTAGCCTCCATAGCACCAAGATAATTCCTAAGCTTCAGGGTGGATACATGAGAACCAGGATGGGTGAAATGTCATTACTGTTTCTGTAAAATTTGAAAAAACCTTCTAAATCCTCAAGGGGACAAAAAGCGGCCAAAATCCTCCAGGGGAAAAAAAAATAAAACAACTCAAAAAGCTAAACCCATAAGATCCATGTCAAGAAGATGTGCAGGAGATAAGAGGGAAGTTGAGTTCCTTGTGTTCCTTGCTCTCATTTCTGTCCAACAAAACCAGTGAGTCCTCCACTGGGCCCCATGTGACAAGAAGCTTTTGTCCTCCCTCGGTGGGGGAGTCCCTGACTGTTGGCTGCCAGCATGGGTGAACCATGCCGTGAGCAGGCATCCCCTGCATCTCTGCATCCCCGTAACAAAGCGCATTCTCGGCTGGATTACTCATACTCCACTGGCTTCTGTTTTTCTTCATGTGCACTCATTTGCAAGCCATTAAACAAGAGACATAAAGTTGTCTGTAAAATTGGGTCATGTGTGTGCTGCCCTGTCAAGCTACCAGGTCTGCCAAAGCCAGGATTTTCCAGCCATCACAATCGATTTTTTTAAAGCTCCATCCATGACAAAATTAACAACAACAACAACAACAACAACAACAAAAATCAGGGGAAAGGGAGGTAATGAAAAAAGAAAAAAATCCCCCCATTCCAAAAACCTGTGGTGCCAAGAGGTAAAGATGAGTTAGTATCTGTGACACTTATTTGATATACTAATGTACTGTTCTTCATTCACCATGACATTTAATTTCCAACACAAGCTGATGTTTCTTACTATGTTTAATTCTTTTCTAGCTAAGATGCATGTGGAAAGACTATTCTATTTTTTACAGAATATTGGTTTTGTGCAGTAAAAGCATGTTCTAGGCTGAACATGAACTGAGACCTGGGATCAGAGAGTAGATAAACATTTACCCAAATCATATGTCAAACTGGCCACCACTGACAGACTCCAGAAATACAGCACCTCTTCCTTTCCATGAACTGCACATCCTTTCTGAGCTCAGGGATCTGTCTGGCTTTTGGGAACTATGTCAGGTTAAGAAGGATTCTGGAATGATTAAACCCATGAGGCAGGAGAATCTTAGAGCAGCGAGGTAATGAAAGCTTGCAAAAAGGATGTTGTTGGAATATTTTTGTTAAAAAGGAAAATATTTCTGTCCCTGATAACAGGATATTTACCCTGATCAGTGGGCAAATCCAAGCAATCTAGCTATGAGTCCTGCTGGCAAAGTAGGAAAGTGCCTTATACAGGACAAAAGGGAAGAATGAGACAAGTCAGACGTTATTCTGAGCCACACCTGGGAGATTTTACTTTGGGGTGAAGGAATGCCCTCAAAAGGGGAGCAGCATTGTCATCCCTATGTACAGATTTAGATTTCACTAGAATTTGTGGGGAAGTCATGAATTAACCCAATAGAAGGGTTTAAAAAAATAAAATTTTTGCTGGCCCTTTAGGATTGCTGTCATCCTGCAGCAAGAGGCTGTAAGACTAGAAATATGGTGGGAGCATTGGGTCTGGGCAGCAGGACTGGTGCTGATTTCTCACCCAAGGTAAGGTAAGAGCAGTCAGTAAAAGTCCCAGCCTGCTTTGCTCTGAATGGTTATGTACTGTCTCTGTGCAGACTACGAACAACATCACATAATTACTTTTAAGAACAGCAGTCCAGAACCTTAGCACTGTTAGATGTGTGCCTATTGCATTGCACTACAGCCTTTTCCCCTTTTTTGCCCATCTGCTGTCTCTGCTGCGGGACAAATGGAACAGGAATACCAGACAGAAACCAGTGAGGTTACAAATGATTTATCCTTCTTTTCTTTGGAGTGGCATTCTAGTTGCTGGGACCAGCATGGGAGCATGCTGACAAGGTCTCCATCGTGAGCATGTTCTGGAGAGCCAGAACTGCTGTTTCATATGAACCTAGGCCAGATCACATCCATGGGTAGAAGTCATCTGAAATTTGAGATGATGTTTTGATAATTCTGATGACAGATTCAGCTGCAGGAAAAATTAAGGTCTTGCTTTGCTCCCAAGCATGCATGTGAAAACCTACATGTGCATTGTGCAATAAAGAGATAAAACCATCAATTTAGTTTTGCTCCTCCTAGAGAAACATGGTCAGTGCTCCTCCAAGTGAGGTGAAGCTGCTGCTGAGCAGGCATTTTGGCCTGAGCAATGAAGAAATAGTGTGTTGTGAGTGCCATTTTAATTAGAATTGTTTTTGGCCTTCACTCTACCAGTGAGATATATTTGTTCTTTTATAAGGTAAGGACATGAGCTCCAACTGAGAGATCTATGTAGCAGGACACATTGTACACATCATTAGCTCTGGTGTTTGGATATAATAAGCTAGTTTCAGCTATTGCAGCTCTGCCTCTGTTGCTTGTGGTAAAGTTACACTGGGATAAACTTGAGTCAGTGTTCTTAGCAGTATCTCTAACATTCTTGTATTATTTGATGGATGAGGCTGAAGGCATAATACGAGATATTTCATTTTATCACTGATTATTATTTCATAGCATTCCTTTGCTAGGTGGAAGTCTAGGTGGAAAAACCAGGCAGGGCTGAGCCTACCCCCACTTCTAGCTCTCCCTGGATTGAGAGCAGCCATGAAGAGAAGGGGTTGGGGGTGTTGCTGAATGAAAAATTCAACATGATTCAACAATGTACACTCACAGCCCAGAAGCCCAAGCATGTCCTGGGCTGTATCCAAAGCAGGGCAGCAGGGGAGGGAGGGAATTCTGCCCCTCTGCTCTGCTCTGGTGAGGCCCCACCTGGAACCCTACATCCAGCTCTGGGGTCCCAGCACAGGAAGGAGGACATGGACCTGTTGGAATGAGTTCAGAGGAAGGCCATAAAGATGATGGCTGGAGCACCTCTCCTATGAAAACAGTTGGGAACATGGGAGTTGTTCAGCCTGGAGATGAGAACACTTCAGTAGTAGCACCTATACTGGGCTATTAATGTAGCCTACAAGAGAGCTGGAGAGTGACTTTTGACACGGGCATATAGTGAAAGGATATGGGTAATGGCTTTAAACTGAAAAAAGATGAGTTTAGATTATACATCAAGAAGAAATTCTTACTGTGAGGGGCTCAATGCACTGGCACAGGCTGCTCAGAGAATTTGTGGATCCACTGCAGTGTTCAAGAACAGGTTGGATAGGGTTTTGAGCACCTGATCCAGTGTAAGGTGTCCCTGTCCATGTTGAGGCAAGTTGGAACTAGATGATCTTTAACATTCCTTCTAACCCAAACCCTTCTATAATTCTAGGATTTTGGAGGGATGAGCAAGCAGCTAGACAATGCCACAGCGTACCTGCAGTACCTCTGCTATAGTCCTGATTTTTCAGACTGCTCCTCTGGCTCTGCCACAGATGTGTGCAATCATGGGAGGATCACACACTCCTTGCTGTTGCTACTTAATTCCTGTTCTGCAACACTGAGCTTTGGATAGCCTTGGTATTCACTACTGCAAATGTTTAAAGACTCCTCTGGTTGGATGGACCATTTCACCACCACTTTTTCATTCAAGAGACCATTTCCATTATTTCCACTATCTATGACAGAGGTCGTCTTCCTGTGCCATCAAATAATAGACAATAACTTGTTTCTGACAATGGAGGAGCCTGGAAGAAATCCTCATGTATTTCTCAGAAATCTGATAACAGAGTTAGCTTCTAAGCATGAAAATACATATGATCTTAAATGTCATTGTGGAATATCTCACAGATATTAAGCACTACTGGTGACTCCAGTGTGTAAATATTCAAAGGGTTACATATGGGGCATAACGTTTCTTGGGAGTGATTATGCAGATTACCTTGTAGTTTCCTGTGTTATGGTATTGAAAGTCTGGATATGTAACTAAAATAAAGCAATAGATTTTTGGTGAAAGAAACCTTAAATGAGGCTAAAACAGTCTCATGGACATAGCTAAAATACCTTAACAAGGCAGAAAACCTGTGTCTAAATGTCTTACTGTCATGTATGTCTTTTCTTTGTTGTTGCTCAGAACAAAAACCTGACTACATGCATGCACACACATATAAACACATACGGACACAAAAAATGTGTAACACTATTTCATTGTGAAATAATAGGAAGCATGCTACTCTTGTCCATGGGAAGATGGTCAAACCTGCTGCCAAGAAGAGGAAATGCTTTACATGTAGAAAGTGTAAGATGTACTTAGGAGTAAATCCTGTATGTCCAGGCGTATCTGAAATACGCACATTTCCAGGCAGATTTTGCAGTCACTGTGAACAGTAGTAAGGGTTCTGCTAATAGGAACAGGAACCAGATCAGACAGACAGTGATGTCTTAGTATTTTGAGAGTTACAGTGTACAGGGTCTGAAAGAAAATAATTCTTCATTACTGCTGTGAATTTGGATATCATGAAGGCAAAAAAGGCTGGAAACTACCTCTTGTGCCATCCTTTTGTGTTCAAACACTGGTCAGAGGCAGTCACTCCAGACAAAATGCAGCCCTTTTAGGATAAGTTTGGAGGATATTGTTTTATCTAAAGTTTGTCCTCTGATCCCGAGATGATTATTCTGAGAATGGTTATGAGATTTAAGGTCTCCCAAAACTGATCCAGAGAAAAGTTGATCACTTGCTTGGATCTGATAGCATGTGTTTGACATTGTATAAGTTCTTGGACAGCTGATAAAATACTATGGCTCAAAATAGAAATCTGGCAGTCCAATGAGATAGTCTGTTCCCCTTAAGTTCTTTTACAGGGTAGTTTATGGTAAGTACTGAAAAACCCACTGAAACCAACTCGTTGAACTGTGTACCTCTCCTAGAAACACTGTACGTTTATGAGTCTGGGCCATATTTAGATTACAATTCTCTTAGTAGGATGGTTACAAAAACGGAAAAACTGTTTTTGGAGAGATTCAGCGTGACTTTCCAAGCCAACTTTTCTGAAACTGCAGAGTGATGATGATGATGCATGAAATATGCCTGTCCATTACTAAGCTCATGTGTGACCTTTGATGTCTTCATAAGAGAGAACTGGATGTGGGAGTGTTTGCAGAGCTCAAACACCTGAGCACCATTGATCCATGCTCTGGAAAAGCTGTCAGAGCCTCCCAAGGCATCTGGATCTTCCAAAAGGAAAATATCAAAGTTTTGTAAAGAATTTCTCAGCTGTTCTTTGCTGATATATGATCTTTTAGCTTATTTACCATCTGCAAAGACAGAAATCTTTCTTTTTTTCCTAATTTTCTTATCTTACAAATTCTCCTGCTATTTTTTCTCCTGTGTCACTTGGCAGTTTTTATGCCTGCAGGTAATTAAAATTTGTACATATATGCTTCTTTTCTGAAAATGAGAAATAATACAGGAAAAAATGAACATGTAAATGTAAAATAACCATTACATTTCTTCCATTTTTCAAATAATCTCTATGGGAATTTTTTTAACTCATCCAGTTTTGAATAAGTATTCCCTTTTCCTCTTCTTGGGGAATTGGAGAGCCTCCCTCTCCAAATTCAAACAAGCCATTAATAATGTAACCTACATCTGAAAGATCTTCATTTTCACATGTAAGACAAAAGAAAATTAACACTCTTCCTTTTGGTTGTTCAGTACATTCCCACATATATTAAACATGTGTGGCATGTGCCACTAGCCAGCTGTCTTTCACATAATTGTGTGTGTACTTGGAGCCACTGATGCTAAGTATGTGTTACCTCAGTGTGACTTTACTGATGGTTGGCAGTGCAAGGTTTACTTGGAGGGATGGCACCTCTTATTAGACAAACACATCCACTACTGACCAAAAAACAGATCAGGTGACAGGCACACAAGCTTTCTCTATATGTCTGAAACCAAAACAATAGACTAGAAGCTAAACATATGTGGAAATTAATGTTCCACTTCCATAATTAAAGACATTTTGTGTCTGTAGCACAGGGTAATACCAACAAAGTTATAGAACTCTTAATGCCTGGGAGGGAACACAGAAAGAGAAGGGATTCATTTTTGCCTCTAGGCAGTCATTTCTGAAGTGGAGATGAGTATATTTTTTGTTGTATTTTTAATATAGATTGGGGAAGTCTATAGAGGTGTAGCATACATTCTGCCTGAGTCAGTCCAGGGGTTTCTGTGCTCTGAAACACATTTTTTTCAGACAGGAAGCTGAAACAACACGAGCTGATCAGATAATGTCTCCAGATAGATAATGCACATAGGAAATGGGTCATTAGTCATTCTTACTCAATGATCTTTGCAGGACACTCCTTTCCCTTCTTCATCAAGGCTGCAGGTTTCATACGGCACATTCACTTCTGCACCATCCCGGGGTCGGCATTCCCGCAGGGTAATTGGAACCAGCTGTTTACCTACAAAAAAGATAAAAGGAAGAGGTCACGAAAGTTGAATTTTTCTAGCCAGAGACATCCTTTTGGAGATAAGGATGGCTTTGACAGCGATATTTACTGTCTATTTGTCATTATAACTACTACATAATTTTCTTTTCCTGGACACCTACAAGATCTAGTGGCCCTATTTCTGTGAAGAGAGAGTGCATTTAAACCCTTTTTGGCAAACAGCAATGACTATTTTCCTCTCCATAAAAGCAAACCTGTGTAACTGCACTCTCAGTGCAGTTAAATGATTATATATGCAAGCATTTTCAGGAGAGGTTGAAGAAGGTGTTAACAATGAAAGAAGACACTTAAAGCTAAACAGATGCAGCTGAGGGACAAATCCCTCAAATTACCTGAAGCTCAGGAAGCCTTGGCAGGAATGTGCATTTGCTTCCTCACTTTCTGAAAGACAGAGACAAACAAAAGCCACAAGAAAGTATGGAAATACTACCTGGCTTCTCCTGCAGACAACTAAGAGTGCTTAATTTAGAGAAGGCGCATTTGCACATAAAACCTTCAAACAGGTTACAAATGATACAACATCAGTTATTTTGTGTATGTGTTAAGGAGATGGGAGGAAATAATTTTCATTTTGATCCAAAAACTTGAGACATGAAGCCTGCCTAGGAGGTGGAACAGGGGACCTAGCAAATCTGACAGAGTGGCTTTGAGAGGCAGTAGGAAGGAAATTGTGGTTTCATTGCTTTGTAAGGAAGCAACTGCAATGCCACCGCAGTATTTTCCCCCAGTGATAATACTCCTTGGAACTTGCAGGGGGTGTCACAAAGGGCCATGATGTGTAGAGTGAATGAAGGTGCAGTTGGTTGGGCTGAAACCTCACATCTCAAAAAGCTGGGGAGAGACAGAGGATCTGGAAGAGTGAGGAAGAAATACCTGGGAGTGGATGAAATCTGAGCTGCAGCAGCAAAGCAGGAGAGGAGAGAACTGTAGCCAACATTGTCTTGCCTGTACAGAGGAGAGCACAATGAGCCTCAAGCAGCTCTCAATCACTGGGTTGGATTGCTGTTTGTCAGGACTACACTAGTAACCTGTAGACTCTCTCAGAGCTGGGAGTGGTGCCTATGTGCGTCTGAGGCAATGAAGTTTTGGTTAGCATCATGAAATGCATGCAGATGTCCTCAGCATAAATCAGGAGGTTTTCCAGACTTGGGATGTTGCTGGGTTCTATCCTGTCAGGCACTCTGTGAAAGTGACCGGTCTCTTCAATCACTATGGTGGCCTCCTTTTTATTTTAGCAGCTTACCTTGTGTCCCTACAAGGGGACAAAACATTCCATGTTTTAATGAAGAAAAACCATTACTGTGCAGATTTCTTTAAAATTATATTATATTATCAGAGTCCTTAATGTTAAGACATTTGTTCAGAAATCTCAGGAAACTTTTAGATGGAACTCAGTCATGTGGGAATATAATGTAACTGAATGCTGCTAGTAACTTCAGGAATCTCTGTCCTTGGCATTTTCAGCAAATTACAATCAGCAGTTACTTCAGCCTTATGACCCTTACCTAGCCAGGATTTCTGAGACTCACTGCAAACTCTGCTTTAGACAAGCAAAAAATTCCATGGGAAAGTTAAGGAGCCACCAAGCTTACCTAACTGTTTTTTCATCACAGCAATGCAAGCAACAACTTATGCTTTGGAAAGAGCATGAGCTATATCTCTAACAACAGGTCTGTGTTTGATCCACTTCAGATGCTGCTTCTGAACTTCAGCAAAAGAATCATCCATTTTTGATTTTGTGGCAGCTCAAACGCAGGGTATTTTTGTATCTTCTCTGCTTTTCTCCTTAAGCATTTCTTACTTAGCCAAACTTCACAGACTGATATCACTCTATAAATGAATTCTGCAATGTTTTAGAACCACTCTGTTGACTTTGTGTATTTTGCACAGAGAGACAATAACTGCACATGCCTTGGACCAAATAGTTCATATGCATGAAAAAAGCAGAAAATGGTTGCAGTACAGAAGGGCAGAGGCCTGCAAATATTATCTGCTATCCAAGCAAGAAGTGAATCAAACCAAATACAACAGTTTATAGATGGCCCAAATATCTTTTCAGTATCTCTGAGGTCTGCCCACAGCTGGCCTGCAACAGGTGATGAAACAATAGTCAATGACACAGAGCTGGAGTAGCGGGGTTTGCAAAGCACTTACCTGCCAGGAGTGGGTTATTGGAAATAGTGGTCAATGTGCCAAGGGATGCTGACATGGAACTTACATGTTTTTACTGAGTTAATGATATTTCCCAGAAATAGAAATGTAGACATGAGTAATGCGCACTGAAATCACTTACAATATCTGTCAGGCTGACTGATGCAGGCTGTATCAATATATTTTCCAGGGTGCCTTGCAGCATGTCTCTTTCTTTAAAGATAAATATGGGGATTGTCTGTTTACCTAAATGATCTATACCAGCAGCATTTTGATACTGTATGTGTATGTTAATGAGAGGAAAAGTCTTCAGCCTGGTCTCAGCTCTGTGACACATCCCACCACAGGAGATCCCTTGAGCACTTGCTGGTACTGCAGGTGTGTCCCAGCACAAGGGCAGAGCAAGCATGGTAACACACTCTCCTACCTTGAGAAATACCAAGACATTTTATTTACAGCAACCTCTAACTTAAAAGCCTGCCTGATAGTACTTGAGGAAGGAAACAGTGAAAGAAATAGTGTAAAATATTCAAAGAGGAAAGCACTAGACAGGAACTTCAAAAGTGGTTCAAAGCATGTTCTAATTACAATGGAAGTTTTAGAAGGAAGTGAATGAAAATAACTACTCTAGCATTCTTTAGATAGTCTGCATTACTTCAGAAAAAAAAAAATTGAAGTTATTTCTTTTAATTAAAAATAATATGATTCCAGGGAAAGAAAAACCAAAACCAGTAGATTCAGCAAGAAAAAAAAAAAAAAAAAACAAACCAAAAAAACCCAAACAAAACAAAAAAAAAACAAAAAAAAAACCAAAAAAAAAAACAAAACAAAACAAAAAAAAACCAAAACAAAACAAAAAAAAAATCACCAAAAACACCAGGGAGCAGGATGTAAGCCTAGCTGAAGTTAAGTAAACAGCATAACCTTGGCTTTGTTTGCAATCCTGGAAGACTGAACATAAGATAATGCAATGTGTGTAATAAACATTTAAGAGTTGCATAAAATAATGGGTTTGGAATTAAAAAATAATAAAAGGGTAGAATGTGATAAACCCATGGAGATACTTAGCTCTGCACTTGAACTGTTGAATGCAATTAATGCTTTATCAAATTTAAGACTGCAGTGGATAACTCAAAACATTATTATATTCTATATGTCTCTGTGCTATGTCATATGCCAAAAATTTTTACTGTCTCTTTAAGGCCTGTTGGCTGGAAAGGGAATTGTGACACTCGGGAAATGCCAGGACCTTTTTTAAGGTCAGGGTTGCTCAGGCAGGAGCTTGTTGGGAAGCTGGGACGGTGCAAAGCACAAGCCTGTTTTTTCTCCTTCTGGGCTCCCGCCAGGTTGCTTCAGGCAGGTCTCCGAGCAGCAGCCCGAGAGGCTGAACCTCGCAATCCTGAACTGTTTCAGGCAGATTCCACAATCCCTGTCTGCAACCTGGATCTGGGGCTGTCCCGGGCCAGGCCACCATCCCTCAGTGCTGGGTGGGACCATTCCCTTTCCCCTGCAGCACACCAGCAGCTCGGAACCACTGCTGGCCGAGGGAGAGGCAGCAGAGAGAGAGGCTGGCACTGCGCATTGGATGAGTTCTTCTGTTCCTGACTTCCAGACGCCAAGAGCCTCTCTCTCTGTTCGTCAACAGAGAGATTGGCAGACAACAGCCACCAACAGAGAGACTGAGGGGGCATTTCCCTGGTTTTGGACTCCAGCTTTTCTTTTTATTTGGTCCTTGTTCCCTACTGTTTGGGGGAAGTGGGAGTTCTAGTCATCTCAGCGGTCTCTCCTTATTGGTAAAAAGGAGAGTGGTTAAAAATAAAAGGGATGGTAACTCATTTTGGAGTGTCTGCCCCTTAAATTGTATTAAACCCAGACAGACATCCACTGTACTCCAAGAGCCCAGAAATATTTAACATATAGTCCATATTATTATCCGCTTGAATCCCTGCTATGCTTTGTGATGTTGTGTATGTCAGATGTTTAGACCATTGCTGCTGCTTCCTTGTGACTGACAGAGAGGTCACTTTAGATCCACAGGTGACACAGATCCCACTAGTCCTGTTCATCATCCTCTTGTAGGCAACATTTCATAAATGGATAATGGGGTGGTGGTTGTTGTCAGGGCTGAATCATGAGCCTTACAAAGCGAACAGATGCTACATCACTTACCTGGGTATGAGAGATGTGATTTTGGGCTGTGTCTTGTAGGTAAAACATCTGATGGTGATTTTTTACAAGGGTATTGGTAAATCCAGTGCAAAGGAGTGAGGCTTTCTGCACTACATCACACAGAAGCCTTTGGTGTTCCTGGGGTTTTACTTTTCTGCTGAGCAATGATACCTGCTGTGGGCTCAGACTCCCCTGTGCTCAATTTCCTACTCAATCAAAGGCATTTTTGGCGCTCTGACCAAAGGAAAGTCCCAGCCTGGGAGTACACACAACCAGAGGTGGAAATGGAACAAGTCCTTGGCAAATTATGTTGCCCATCATAAAAAAACTAGGAATAAAAAAAGCCAACAAAATCAAACACCCCCCCCCCCCCACCCCAAGAATTCAAGAGTTGCAACAGTTTCCAAGAAGCTGTGCTTCATTACTTCAGGCCAGGGAGGGCTGGATGGTGAGGCTGTCAATCACATACTTTTTCTTGCAAAAGCCATTGCCATCAAGGCATGTTACCTGTTGTGGTGTCAGCATGATGTCAGTCCAACACCACCACCACCACCACCATGGCCACAGGTGCTAATGGTTACCCCAATATTACCGCATTACTAATTAAACTGTGCAACAGGTCAGGAGCACTCAAGTCATACATCCCTTAAAAGAGGCTCATGTGGATGGGTGTCCCTCCAGCCGTTTCTGCACTGGAAGAGGATCAGTGGCCTCATGCAAAGGACACTCTTAAGAGAGTGGTTACAGTCAGGGACTCTAGAAGGCAAGTAAAGCAGATACAAGTTGATCTGTTCCTTTGGTCTCCCCAGATTTTTTAACTGTCACTCTATCCAACCTGCTACAGCAGACATCATTCCAAAACACTACAAAATCCTGAAATAAAAAGCCACAGGACAGCTAGATTAGAAGAAAACACCTTCAACAACTTTTGGTACTATGTAGTGACTTCCCTTCTCTTTATTTTACAGTTGCTAACCCTGCAGCAATTGCATTACTCAAATTTTTAAGTTTTTTTTCACCACCTTGAACAGTGGAAAACTTGTAAAAATGCATTTCCTGGGGCTTCACTCATATTCATTCATTCAGTGTAGCCTCAAGCAAACAGCTGCATGGAATGGAGGACGAACAAGGATAAATGCAACTAAATTTGATAGGAAAAGAAAAACACAGGAAAAAAAAACCCAACAATAATGTAAAATAGTTATTTTTCTTTTAATTTTCAATTTGAATTTTGGAGTACATTTATTAACCACTTTTACCCATGGCTGCATACTGTTATGAAGGCTACAATAGTAGCAGCAATGCATAGACTGTGAAATTCAAGAAACAACTTTATGAGCGGAGATGGGCTCACAGCTGTGTACAGTACTTGAGAAAAGGTACAAAACTTACCATTTGTGATGACAGGCAATCAGCTCAGTATCATAGCACCACAGAGTTCTTCTGATGAAATTACATCAATCTAACCAAATCTAGTTCTTACTGTGTCAAAACAGATATAACACCTTTGTGAGATATTTAACTTTTCTGAAGAGTTCTTCAAATTGATTTGGATCTAAAACAAGCCCTAAAAGAGATGTAGTCTCAGTGGGGATTCTTTTTTATTATGTGATCTAGGAATTGCTGAATTTTCTGAAAATATTTCTTACCAGCTCTGTAAAGTTTTGACCAAAAAGCTGCAGGACCGAGATGAAACTGATGTCTCCTGATTTTTAGGCTCTTCTATTAGTTTGTATACAGTGTGAAATAGTCAGGATGTGAATTGATGAAGTGGTGTAGTTGCACATTTGAAAACAAAGGACACTTTTTGAAGTGTTGAATTTGGTGGTAAATTTCTCTAAAAGCTTTGTCTTACACAAGGACTGTCATGACTGTTTTATTACTCAATGCTAGGTTTGCTATTCGCTTTGCCCATTTGATCTTAATGAGACCCACATTGCAAAAACATCATGCAGTCTGTAGGGAATACATACAACCTTGCATGTTTATTTAATGTTAGTTACTTGAAGACAACTTAGGATGTGGAGAAAGAAGAAGGCTTGGTTCCTGCATGTGCAAAAGTAAAGGCATACACAAGCTGTGTTATGAGATTAAGGGCATACTTGGAATTAGTTTCTGCCTTGCTTTGAGAATATTATATACTGGTCTTGAGGAGTGCTGCTGATGTCATCTGCCATGAAAGCACAGCTGGAGCACAGCGTGAAGGCAGCAAATCCCTGAGACAGAATCACACTCCTGGTATTTCAGCCATGGCCACGTGTGGTTTTCTGGCAACTGGGCTCTTACAGAAAGGAAGTTTGTTTGGAAGCAGAGACACAGATCTGCCCCCACAGGTAGGAGGGATTCCTGCCCAAAGGCAGGGTGGCCCCCAGAGCCAGCGTGGCACAGGCATGCACTGTCTCCCACACTCAATCTATGGCCTTTGGGGTCTGTCTGCACCTGGATGCTGACCTCGGCATAAAAGACTATGAACATTTCTCACGTCTGTGTTACAGAGATGCCTCTGTATCCAAGCAGGACAGCGGCACCAACAAAGCACATAGAACAATAGACTGAGAGCGGCAAAGAGGTGAGGAATGATGGTCCCAGTTTAGTGACAGGAAGGAAAGGTTTGGGCTGAAATCCAAGTTGGATTTGGGTTTGGGCTGATATCACTCCAAGTCCTGCATATTGCCTTGAACCACAGGCTAGGAATCTGAGCTCTAAATAATGGTAAATTCCCCACTTGGCATGCAAATCCTAAGCCAAGAACCCTCTGTGCTAGGGTAGATCCTAACAAAGGGCTAGAGAGAATTACCTGGTTGAAATGACAGCTAGCTGTACTCTGAATTTTCATGCTTTAAAACTTGGAAAAGGAAAGTTTTAGGTCAGGCAGAGCTCAGTATAAATCAGAACTAATTAGGCTGAACATTTATTCAGGGCAAAATTACAGCTGTAAGTGCACAGCAGTTTTCTACAGTTTTGCCTTGCATCTTGTTGATGAGCAGCATACACCTTTCTACTAGTTCCCTTTTCTTATGACACTGCTGTATCCTGAGTCACTGTCTGAGTCCCATCTTCTTAAGACTGGACTTCCTCTATCCCCAGTGCAATAAAGAATCTTTTGCCCAGGAGTCTATTAGTAATGTGGTGGTCTTTTCAGAAGTGGAGGCAATTTCCTCCTGCTTCAGCCTTTTCATCTTCTAAATCTTGGGCTGAGCATTCTCTATATTGTAATATGAAATGCTGTTAAATTCATGATATTGCAGTTATCTTTATCATTTTGATAGAGTTATGCTTTCTCTTTCCCCATTCTTTCATAAAAGAGCAGCATGTTGTCTGTATTTACAACTCAGTAAAGGCAATGTCATCTTTCAACTGAAATTTGGCTGCACTGTGAATTGTTCTGCTCTTTTTTTCTCTTTCTTTTCCTGCACAGCTGGAAATGAATTCCTCTTCAGTCTTTTTTGGGATGAGGTGGAGAGAGAAAAAAAACAAAACTGACAAGGACAGTACTTGCTCTAGATAAAGTGAAATAAGTTGAAGTTAAACAGGGCGGTGTCTCCTCTTCAGAGTTAAGCTGATAGTTGCATCAATACTGGACTCGTGGAGCAGCAGCTGAAGTGTGGGGACATAAACTAGAAATGTTCAGCAGTTTGGTGAGAAGGGGGTTGGCTGCTGACCAAAGGTTTGGGCACAGGGCTGTGAAATGCGCACACACCCTCCTTGGCCTAAAATGGGGGACAGAGAGAAACACCCTGGTGTTTCACACAAACTGTGGCTGACCCCTCATTTGCACTCATTAGAGGTGATGGAGCCTGGATGTGGTAATGGAACCACCTCCCTCCCTGGGAGCAGGGTAAAAAATTACAGCTCTTAAAAGGCATTTGACACAACTGCAAATGATGAGAACACATACTTGAAGTGGAGCTGAGATGCACAAGGCTCCTCCTGAAACACTGCTTGATGCTGCAAAGAAGCTCAGAGCGTGACTCAGACCCGGCTCCTCCCTGTCACCACCATCAGGGCTGCGGGACGGCTCGGCAGGCAGCGAGGGACTGAGTCACCAGGTCCCCTGCTTTCATGAAGCTCAGAGGGGAAGAAATTAAATCAGACCACGAATCCAGTGAGGTTTTATTGGGGTTTTGCTTTTGGAAAGTATGCTGTGGGTTTCTCTTGGGCCTGAATTTTTCCCACAAGCCATCCAGCAGTTTCCCTGCCTACTTTTCCAGCCTGCTCATTGCACATACACTAGCTTGAATGTATATTTTGCTACCAGCTTAGAAACCGTAAAGCTTCCAATTAAGATTTTAAACTTACAAGCAGCAGCAGCAAAACCAGAAAAACAGAAATACTGGCTTACTTACCCTATTTACCCTCAAGCTGTTTAGAGTAATGTTAAGTGACACCAGTTATGAAGACTCCCAAGGTTAACCACACACCTCCTAATTGCTTTGAAATTCTCCACTGTTCTTGCAAGAGAATTCACATCTGCAAGGGCTGATAGAAAGAAGTTTGAGGAGTCACAAAGAATGAAAGGCAGGCTAACAAAATGGGGAAAACCTGTGTCTCATTCAAGGCGGGACATAGTAATTAACAGGAAATCGCTGAGGTCTCATAAAGCCCAAAAAATACCAACTCAAACTTTCAAATTAAAAACTCTGCTTTTGGCAGCATACTGTATGCTTGTTAGGACACAAATCCTCTTATATGTAAATACTCATAATGTTCATTAGAAGTTAATAGGAAAATGCATCACAGCTTTTTGTTCTTTCAGCGTCTCCTTACATTGGGAAAATCTCCTTGCAGTGCATACTTGTTCTTGAACCCCACAGTCTTGCCCTGTGTATGATGCTTCCTTAGGCTGATGGGTAGAAATGGCACAAAAAGAAAATAAAATAAAAATAGCAGAATATAGGCAAGACTCAAACACAGAGGCTTGGTTTTACCCCATCTGCCCTGTTTGGGCTGCTCCAAGCAGTGAAAGGAGAGCTACAAAGTTTAGAAGTAAGAGATTGTCCCTTCTTCTTATTTACAGCGGTTCTATATTGATTTAATTATTTAGATAAAAATACCCCCAAGCAACACTGGCCATGTAGACAAAACATTAAAAAAAGAGGGAAAAAGAACCAGAAGTTACAGCTACTGGACTTCAATTAGATTCATTGCAGTGCAGAACCCTTTAATGGTCAAAGATAAGGGGTTTGCAGTGAAATCTTGAAAAGGACTGAGATTCTCACTTGAGTTGACTATACTATGAGAACATATTGCACCATACAATGCTTTCCTGCCCTTTGATACAAGTTTTTTCTCTTTGTAACAGCTCCATTCATTCATATGTAACTTTACAGTGTCATCCATAATTTCATCTATATTCCCACAGTTCTTTATTCCTGAACATGTTTACTTGCCATTTTTTCCCAGAGCTCTCCAACAAACCACCATCTCCTATTCTCAAGTAGAACAGTGTACCAACAAGCCAATACAGTCATATAATGATCACCATAACTTAGAAGTGTGGCAGTCACTGGTAAGCCTGTGATAGCTGTCCCCTGAATGCCAGTCTAGCAGGAAAGGATAGGTATTTGCTTCTGTGACCTGTGTGTGACTGCCACACCACTTATTTAGGGCCCAAAGAAACAAATTTACACTGCAATACTGAATGTAAAAAATAACAGAGTGTGATACTTTGGGGTTTTTTATTCTTCACCCACAATCTTAAAATCCTCACTGCGTTTGCAAAAGTGCTTCAGACCTACGATTCCACAGCTATTTCATTTCCTGTATCATCATCCAAATTAGCAGTTCAACAGGTGAAACTGTTCAGCTGTCACAAAAGCATAAAATAAGTAGTATCACCCATGTGTGTGTGCAAGGAGATATTTTTCTATCACCAACAACATTTCCAGTTTGCTGTCACTGCGTGAGTGCCTCTGGATTCACTCCCAGTAGAGGGCAGAAATCAGCACAAGGTTCACCAGGCACAAATCTGATATCCTCAAGTTTTGCCAGAGATGCTCAGCAGAGATGCGTGTGGTGCTAAATTCAGTATCCATTGCAGTAGCAGTGCTCTAAAGAAAAGTTCTTCATCCAAACATCACCAGCTTTTGAGCATATTGCAGTTTGAACTTGATTCCTGTCATCCAGGTCTCTCTCAGCTGTACAGTCCCTTGTTTCTAGAGAAGTGAACAGCCTTTTTTTTAAAGCACTTTATGCAGGTAATGTATTTTTAAGTTCTTAGACATAATGCCATTATATGGTCTGCATAGCATACTGTTCAATGCCTCCTTTCAGGAGTATGTTACTTGTAGAATCTAGATCCTAACAAGTCAGAAAACAAAGAAGGAGTTACATTTCAGAAAATAGTGTCTGTGCAAAGCAAATGCTACAGGGGCCCAAGCCTTTTTCATGCAAACTATACTTCCAGAAAGCAAAGTAAAATATATATGTGGGAAACTCCAGAAATGAACTGTATTTCAAAGCCATTCTTTTTCCTCTCCTTTTCCCATGAGATACATTCTCCATATATCTTTGCTTTAATCTCCTGCCTACTGGTGGTAACCCTGTCACCCTTGCACCAGAAAAATAAAAAAAGCCCCACAGAAGGTGTTATTTCTACCTCTGAGAACTACTGATGATCTCAGAGAGGCCCAAGATCCTCACAAGGCAGCAAATTCTCACCCTGTTCCCTGAAAAACATTTCTTCTATAACCTGGTTGAAGAAAACACACAAAAAGTAACACATGACTTGTATCTCCTAACAAAAAACCCTGAGTCTGTAAGTAAATTATATTTCTAAAAATTATCATAGTTTTCTAAATGTTTGGTTGTTATTGTTAATATTGTGTATAATTTAGACTTACTATGGATCTTGGTTTTACCTTCTCTGTGATCTCAGTCTTGCAGGCTTCACTTCACAAGAGCACTCTTTTGTTTAGGCTTGGCAAAATATGAGATGAAAGATGAACCTATGCATTTGCTTTGCAACATTAATTTGGTGAAATTCTTAACTGCATCTCTTTACCTGTGGTAATGGTGGCTGAGGAAGAAAACCAATAGCTGAATACCTTCAGCAGCTGAGGTAAGAAGAGGTCTTCAAATAGGAAGGAAAATAAAAAAAAAAAAAAAAACCTAAAACTTGTCTAAAATAAGAAGAGACATGAACATTTTTCTGTTTTAGAATATAAACTGGGTTCCTCAATTAAAATGAGGAATAAAACACCCTTCAACAAACATTTTTATTTCTTTATATTTTACAGTAGTTTTTTCTTATTTGCATGCAGCTAGTCACTGTGTATCAGATTAGCAGTCACAATCCTCACCTGTAAACAGAGAACTGTGGTTCAACAAGACATTTGGAAGGAAAACTGGGAGAGAGGTTCTTCTTCAGTTCTGTTTCTATGGCTAAAAGCTTATTTCTGACAAGCTTGATTGGCAGTTGTATTCAAACTGAGAACTGCCTCTTCTGAAATACTTTGCAGATGTGTTTCTGGGGACAGCTGCTGTTTAGAAAGAGAGGCAGGGAAGACACTGCTCCCTCACACCACACACCCTCCATCCTTATCAGTGGCTTATAGATCTTGGTGACTGCATCCTCCAATTTTGCCAGGAAAACCATAATCAGAGGTGAGTGTGGAAGAACACTTTGCCCACATTGGCTTACCTGGTTTAGTCTACCTGTCTGCACAGTTGAGAGCAAGGGTCCAAGGCTGCAGCTGAAAACATCTCTGCCCTGATATTAAATGCTACAGAAGCCTCATTGGCAGAGGAACTGATACCTAATGTGAGCTGAGCTGTTGATGTCTCAGATACACAATACTTCCTTTTGTGGTGCAAAGACTTATGCTGCAGTGCAGCTCTGTGTGTGGGAAGTGCACTGTGGCCATGTAATAAACCATAAGTAATTGCTTGGTCATACATCATATTGCAAATGAAAGCCATTTTTGTTCTCCTGTGTCAGTAAGCTAATGATATGGCAGGTGATTTACCACATGATGCTAGCACATTTGGAAACTTGAAATGTCTTAGAGGGTCTGAGAAAATTTACCAATCTCATGGAATGGCACAGAAGGAAGGAGTTGTATGACATTATGTGTCTCTATCTCCTCCTGTCTCAAACACTTCCTTCCTTCCTTCCTTCCTTCTGAACTGCCTGCCTTCCTTCCTTCCTTCCTTCCTTCCTTCCTTCCTGCTTGCCTGCCTGTCTCTTGTGCTGACTGTTAATATATGAGATTTTATGTGCTTAATATTCTGCACATAGTTAAACTGGTCTGCCCAAACCCACGTGAGTTGGTGCTCCTCTTGCTTCTCTGCCCCTTTTGATGTATTTCACGCTTTAGGCTTTCTTCTGAACACAGGACTGAATCCATGGCAGCTTCCACTTGAGCAGGACTGCCTGCCAGGGTTTGGGAGTCTTCCATCAGAGGTTATTTGCAAGGGAGCAGCCTTTGTTCCATGGTGTAGGAGCAAGAGAGTGCCTACCTCCTCAGGCAATTAGCATGGCAGTAATGACTGTTGTAAGGGTGAGCTTTTTACAGGGCTACAGTGATTTTTAGTAGGGACAGGCCTGATGACAGCAACCTCAAGATGTCTGAAATACCACAGGGATCCTCTAATGGGATACAGGAATGCCTTTATCCTCATTGACTGGCTACAACTGGAAAGGCATATGATTTTAATTTTAGCTGGCTCTGCACCATTTCAGAGAGAGATTTACAAGAGTATAAATAGACAGAACAGCTCTGCAGACCAGCTTATTGAAGTACCCGAGAGCATAACCCCCCACCCCCAATGACACAATATAGGACCTACAATAACATCTGACGGAATAGACAAAAACAACCACGGAAGGGTTTTGTGCTAAACATATGTGATTTCATGTATTTTTTTCCTGTCTGAGTATATTTGTGCCTCTCCATTGAACAGCCAGTGGAAGATAAATGCTGAACTAGGCATTCACAAGGTTTTGTTTTTTTTTTTTTTTTTTAAAACATGTAGGCCCTGTGATAATTTTGTTGAATCCTATAATGGATATTTTGTTTGGTTGGTTTTTTGTTTGTTTAATTATGTTTTTTAGCAGGTGTTCTTTTAGGGTTGGTATGGAATTAGAACACCATGATTATACTAAAGGAGACAGCTGAAATAATATTCATGTTTCATGTGGCCAAAGAAATGATAGGCTATCTTGAGGAAGGTGGTCCGACTAGTGCAAACGTGAAGGTTTCTGAGTACAGTAATGACAGAAGAGAAGCAGAAAATAAGTCCGTAGCATTAAAAGGATCCAATTTGGAACAAATGAGACTTATTGCATTAGGGAACAACTACAGAAGAGTGTCTGGAGGTCTAGAAAATCCCCCAGGTATAGTTTGTCATTGGTGTACCTCCTGGTGTCTAGAGCAGAAAGGATGCCTTATGCTTTGTGAATTAGTCCTGTTAGCCAGAATCAAGGCACAAAAGGGAAAGCATCTAAGTCCCATGAGACATTTTAAAGACATTTTTTTAAGTTTATTTTTTTAACTGGCTGTGTTTTGTCTATGTAGCCAAAATCTACAAAACCAATAAATACCATTTTTAAATAACTCATTGAAAGCACTGGTCAGCTCCCTCACTGTGGGACTTTCTGGTTTTTCAGTCATGGCTGATACATCTGACTGTGTAAATATGATATGGCTTTCTTGATAGGAACTAAATACTCTTAAAAAAATGCACTTTTTTTTTTTTTTTTTTTTTTAATATGACACTGGAGAAACCCAGAACTTCAGGGAGATGACAAGGCTCAGTCTGAAAGTTCACACTGGAGCTGGACACTAGGGAACTTTGCCTCTGGCTGATATCTTGTTGTTTGGAAAGACACTTAATTGTCCTTACATTTTATTATGAAGAATATATTGAAACTGTGAGGGCAGAAAAAGAACACAACAGGAGGACATGTGGCTCATACATCCTCTTAGCAGTCCAGCATTCTGCAAAAAAATGCAAGCAAACAAGGGATAAGGGATTTTTATTGGTCTTGAATTGCAAAGATCTCCTTTTATATCCCCCAAACCAGACTTGTCAACATACTGTTCTGTCTTTCCTTATCCTTCTTTTACTTTTTGTCCCTGGAAAGAAGAGTAAAATATCTATCTATCAACTCTTCGAAGCTTTCTCAGCAAAATGCCACCGCACCCCCAAGCTTGGCCACTGCAGCAAAATAGTGGCCTGATGCTGTTGGTCACTATTTTCTGTTGTATGAGGAGATCCTGAATCTCCATGCAGTACCTAGAGAGGATGACATGAAGATTGTACAGAGGCAAGGCATTCACCTACTTTGTGGACTTGTCTGGCAGGGCTCTTACTGTCCAACATTCCCATTTTTGCCTGTGCAAGAGGGGCAGTTGTGCTGCTCCAGTGCATGCAGGGTTGTGAGTTGAGTGACATTACAGGCATAAAAGCACTCAGGCTCTGCAGCGAGAAGTCACAGTGCTTCAGACAGGTCAGCTAAGTTTAAAATCCTAAGGGAAATCTTACCTTATAGAGACTGATAGGGATAAATAATGAATGGCTGCAAGTTACCTAGTTATGGGCGGTGTGTAGTGTCATATCTGTCTGTACAAAGCAGGGAACAAAGCAGCAACATACTCTCTGATATGTGATGTCACATCTTAACTCAGAGTTGTAACCCAGTGGGAGGATCCCTGTGGGAAGTTTGGTTATGCTTTTGTTTTTTTGAACGTGGAGATTGTGAATGTGCTGCCTTGTGCACACTGGTACATATGTGTGCGTTCAGAAGCACACTTGTGTTCCCAGGAATACTGTGACTTGTCCAGCAGAGCTGGTAAGTCCCAGGCCACTCCCAGTAACCCCATTCAGCAGGCAACAAGTGCCCAAGTGATACAAGAGAATTTGCTTCCTGGAAGTACTGAGTTATTTTCACTTCACAATTAGTCAAATTTACCTTCCTGAAGTCCTACTGGAAAAGTCAACAGAGTGTCAGAGGTTTGTTAGCTTGTGTTCTTCCAAAGGATTATTTGGCAAAGCACAGCACCAAGCAGGTAGCTGCCTCCATGAGCCCATTAGTATGGAATATCAAACAGGAAAAGATAACTGAGGTTGACTCAATACAGTGTTCTATTTGCCATATTGGTAATGCTTCAGTGAAGACAACAGTTAAATTGCTTCATTATCTGAACACAAACCACTGCTAAAAAACCAAAGACAAAGTCACTTTAGGTTTTCACAACTTAAAACTGTCAACTTTAGCCATAGCACTCCCATACAAACCCTGAAATGAAGGTACAATCATCAAGATATCCAGAGAATATCTTTGCAGCACTCAGGTAATGGTTCTCTGGGTCCTGCAGGGTCCTGCAGTATTTAATGGTGGATTGCCGGAGGAAAGCACTGGGTAAAGAACAACAAAATAAAGAACAACAAAATTATGAGGAGAAGTTGCTTTTGGAGGATCCTTCCTCAGTGCCTGATCACAAAGCTACAGGACCCTCAGAGTTTCTTCTGATGGCCATCCCTAAAAGCGATTCAAAGGAATTTAATTATCCAAGACAGGAAGCACACAGATCTAGAAGACAGAGAACAATTGCTTGCACTGGCAAAAAGCTCCATTGTAACCATTGAAAAGTAACTCAGGAGTCAACACGGCAGTGCAGCATCTCATGAGAGTGTAGGAGAATAAACTCACCAGATACTCAGGTGCTGAAGCAGTGGAAGCGCAAAGAGACCAGGAATAGCCATCACCCATGGGAACAATGCCACCAAAGTATAGCAGGTCTGGGTCAAAGTAAGAGGGAAGCAGTAAATCCCAGTGTAGTTTGGGACATAGTAATTCCTGAAGATATTAAGAAGGAAAACCTGCCTTAGGTATATATTATCTACACAAGAGCATTGTTTATGAATAAAAAATATATTTACAGTTTAGTGAAGTAGAAGCTATACAGTGAGAATTGGACTTCAGTTAGATAAGAGACCTCAGACGTACTGAGCACTGTACCCATGAGGTTTCTTAAGGAGAAAATGGGAATTATTTTTCCACAGGGTATTTAGATAGTACCCAGTAGGCTGAGGCTTGGTGGCAGAGCAAGAAGAGCTTCTCAGCTACTCAACTGACTGTAGAACAAAACTGTATTGGTGAGGACTAGCACAAACCAAAAACTGGGGTAAACATAAACAGATTCTTCCTCGGGGGAAGAGAAAGGAGGAACTAATGAAATACAGCTGCTTATGATAATACAAATCAATAATAGTAATGATTAGACAGTGAAAAACCTCCTCTCATCTGGAAAAATGTTCTTCTGACCTTAGTTTCACTGCATGTTCAACCTAAGCAGCAGGTACACTGAGATCCCTGCTTCCCTTCAGGAAAAAGAAAAAGATGCAGTGCTAAATAGAATAGTCATCTTTCTTCATATTTTGAAGTTTCTAGGAATTTAATTACTAAGTTTCAATTCCTTTTGTATATAAAATTATATTTCCTGACCATTTTTTCATTAAGTATTAGTATTCAATAACTGTAATCATTCTGTTCTGTTCTTCAATTATCTTTTCCAGTAAAGATGTTTCAGAGTCAATTCTTTAGAAATTAATCATAGAGTATTTCTGGGACAACCAAAATTAGGTTTATCAGTGAAATAATGAAGGTGTCACTGCTTAAATTATGGCTGGAATTATGATTAATTTGCAACTTGTGAAGGTCAGGGCTGTAGAGAAATATTAAGCATGCCACTGCAAAGCAGATTCACATTAAGTTTGTAAGAGCAGACATTAGCAATGAATAATTAAGGATTTTGTATCTCTGTCTCTAGAGCAAGCATAAGTTTAGGAAGAGAGTTCAGGAAAAACCCATCAGCATGCCAGTCAATAGACTTCACAGAACAAGATCTTAGGTCTTACAATAACAAAATTAGGAGCTAGAATAAGAACTCACTTTGAAAGGTCTAGCATTAAGTTTATTGAAGAAGAGAGCATACCAAATAAATGTAGTACAAAGCTGCACCATTTTAAGAGAGGAACTGCAGAAAATGAAGCAAACTATAAAGCAAATAGTAATATTTAAAGCAGAAAAGGCAAGGAAAGACAAGAAAATACAAGGCAAGAAAAAGCAAGGGGAAAGCAAGGGAAAGGCAAGGCAAGGGCAAGGGCAAGGGAAGGCAAGGCAAGGTGAAAGAAAAAGGAAAAAAGGGGCAGGGGAGAAAAGAAGCTTACAATCAGACAGGGAGCTTTTAAAAATAGGGAGTTAGAAGCCAAAGTAAACTCTGTACCACTGCTCCAAAAGAAAACAAAGCAAAATAAACCCTTCATCATTCATAGTCTGTAAGAGTTAAAAAGCTTTCAAAAGGAAAACATGGCATTTAAAAAATGGAAAGGTTACTCAAATGAAAACAACAGGAAAGTTTTGAAAAGGGATTGGGGCAAATTGACAAATGACAAGTCTGTCAGTTGGCTCTATAGTGCATAGGAAGAGTGTCTGGTACATCCCTGACAAAACCAGATATTTTCCCACGCCTCTTCTTAAAAAATTTAGGACATTTAAAAAATTTAGTAGATTTCTTGTCTAGAGTCTCTGAGAAACTTCTCAGTCTTCTCTGTTCATCAATCAGGCAAGGATTAAGATAAAGGTTATATTAAGTGAAGCTGAAGCAAGGGGGATTTTCATTCATATATGCATTGTATTCTGCCCTGTTCTAACACTCTCTACATTGTAAAAGCCCATCTCCCTGTGTTTTACAGCCCCCTTTAAGTAGTGGAAGGTGCTATAAGGTCTTCCTGGAACCTTCTCATCTCCAGGCTGAACATCACTGACCCTCTCTGGGCCTTTCCTTATAGCACAGGTGCTCCATCTATCTACTCACCCTTGGTGACCTCCTCTGAACTCACTCCAACAGGTCCATGCCCTCCCTGTGCTCAGACCACAGAGCTGGATGCAGGGTTCCAGGTGGGATCTCACCAGAGCGGAGCAGAGGGGCAGAATCCCCTCCTTCCCCTGCTGCCCACGCTGCTTTGGCTGCAGCCCAGGACACGTTTGGCTTTCTGGGCTGGGAGTGCTCATGGCTGGGTCATGTCCAGCCTCCCATCCACAAGAATCCTGAAATGCTTCCTCACATGGCTGCTCTCAATGAATTCATGTCCCAGTCTGTACTCATGTCTGGGATTACCCTGAAGACAATCCTTCGAGTAGAAGAGGTAGAAACTTCATTCTACAATATACCATTTCAATTCATGCAATACTTAGCTTAAGATTTATTTTTTAATTTACTATTTACTAATATTTAAAGAAAATGGCAGCAATAAGGAGCAAGCAGTAAATCCAGGACAGTAGATTTCTGCATCCGAAAGACAGAAATACAAATTTCATTAGGCATCACTGTGTCATGTCTGAGTCTATGTCTACTGTTAGTCCGGGTACATGAAAGAACAACCAGAATAACAATAGCAAAGATATCATGGGAAGCCAGAACCACAGGTTAAAAGTTTGGGCTGAGATATATAAGTGATCAATAGAGAAAACTATGCCAAACTCCTTTTTGTGGACTAGCCCTCAAAGCACATTCAGAGTAAATTGTTTTTTAGTATCATAAGTTTAAATTTGAGTTTCCATTTGAGTTGTATAAAATGAAGAAGTTCTAGAGAAAGCCACAGAAGTTAAGCTGTGGCAATTTCCAGAATAGTGAATTTATGTCTGAGAATGAGCTGTTTGCCATGAGAAATCCAGGAAAGTAAAAACTCACAAAGTGACAAAACTCTCTTTTTAAAACACATCTGGGACACATGGATTATTCCTATGGATTACTGTGGAGCACCAAATGGGCACACTATGTACTCCCTATAAAGAACTCCCTACACCACCTCTCTAGATCTTAAAGCAGTGCTGCAGTCAGATGGATGGCAATGTCTACCTCAATAAGGACAAAATTCACTATTGGTGAAGTATATCCTCAGTAGCAGAAAAACCTACACAGCTTCATAATCAAAAAAATGGCAATATTCCCTAAGGGGCTGGATCTAGTGTTTGCTTCATGTCTCCTGAAGCTGTCTTCCAACTCCAAAGCAAACATGATTAAGATGGCTATGATTTGTCTGCATGCAATTGCAGAGCAAACTGCCCCTAGTTTGTTTTCTGCCAATCTGTGACTTCAAAAGGTTACCTTACATTTATATTTAGCTAAGACATGGAAGCTGTGTTGCACCAGGATGTGCGTACTCTCAATAACTCTGCAAGCGGTTATGTTCTTTGCCATGTGACACAGCAGATTAAAAGCACAGGTTTTTCTTATTCCTGAAGCTCATTTTTTTTCTCTCATAGCAAAAGAAAAATTTTAACTCTTTATCAGCTGAAGCTGATCCTTATTATATAACTAATTCCTTTATTAAGCAAAATACAATTTTTTGTTAGTGTTCTTTATTCCCCTCTTAATATGGGACATGTGGATTGGATCTTCAGAGTAATTTTTTTTCTGATACTGAGGGAAAACTTCCACCTAGGGATTAGAATGGATGGGCTGTATATCCAATTTTATGCAGAGCCACCCTTACAGTTTGCATCTAGTATCCACTTGAGTCCAGACAACTCCAAAAGGGGCTTGTTGCTGTAGAAGCTACTTCTGTCGAAAAGGTTTGTGCCATTCACACAGGGAAGAGAATTTGGATGGAAACATATTTTTATTTCCTAAAAACTGCCACTCTTTTTTTTTTTCTTTTTTTTTTTTCACAACAGTCTCCCATGTGACTTAGCTTTTAGGGCTAAATGGGAAGAATAGATATTGTCTAGAATATATTAGTCATGAAGTTACTCAATTGTGGATTCTGAGTATTGGTGAAGTTCTTATTTCCATACTAACAGTTTTCTCAGCACTCTTTCTCTAAAGTGTTTCTTAGATATAGGCTGCAATTCTAAGGTACCTCAGACTGAGCAAGACTTTAAATTAATATTGGATGAAGGGCACACAGGGAGCTAGAGGGATTTGGACTTCTAACAGGAAGAAGAAACTAAATTTACTCAGAAACTTACCATGCTGAACTTCTGGAATTCTGGAATTCTAGAATTTCTTCTGAAATTACAGAGAATTCTCTGTATCTTTTGAGTAACTTCAAGATGGGGATATGAAGATAGAGAAGGGAATTGTTTCTATTAGACAGGAGGAATCTGTGCTTCCAGACAAATTAGTCTTAGAGAAAAGCCCAGTAAAGAAGAATTTGTTTTGTCCTAGCCCAATTGCACAGACTAAGAGATTCTGTTAGGCATCTGGATATTTAACTGCTTTTCCAAACAGTTGTACTAAATGTATTGAGGCTACAGATTACTCCAGACCATATACAAATCACTGCTGAAGTCAGATAGAAACTTGCTGCATTCACATGTTTGCAATTGCTCCATGTCCTCATGGAATGATGAAGCAGCAGCACATCAAATGGCATGAAAAGTATTTGTGGAACTGTGATTTGTTACACTTGTTACCTCTGACCAGCTCATAATTCATTCTTACCCGTGACCCTTTCCCGTGGTAAGTCTTTGTCCTGTGTTGCACTTGCATGCATGACTTATTTTCCCAGTACATCAAAAATTTTGTTGACCAGATGCCAAATATTGGAATATCACAGTTCCTGAACAGCATCACACCCTTTACTGAGGAATCTTTAATCCAGAGATAATCCCATCCTTTCCTTGCTTGGAATGTGATTTTACTCTAGAACATGAAAGAATGTCATCTCCATTCCTCCCTGCCATGTTCCTGGTCTGAACTTAGACTCATGTCAGGATGCTTTAGTGACAAAATTATTATTTTTCATTGGCTTTCATTCTATCCAGCACTCACGAGCCACCCAGGGTAACTGAGAAGGAGCTACTTTCAATTATTTTTTCTACTTCGCTACAAAATAGGTGCTCTGTAGAACATGCTGTGACTCTTGGGGGTGGTGCTGTGCAGGGCTAAGAGTTGGACCTGATGATTCTTGTGGGTCCCTTCCAATTCATATTGGAATATATTCCAACATATTCTGTGATGTTGTGATTTTGTTACTTAGTTCACTAAATCAATCCAATTAATACCAAAGTGGCTGTATCATTGAGACAAACAATATCCAGAGAAACAGACTTCTAACTTCTTTGTGCATTAAAGAGTTTGGGCTTGTTTTCATCTTATCAATTCTGAGAATACTGAGAAAGATTTGGCTGATGCACATGCTCTTAAGACACTAACCATCTTAGCTGATGAAAGGAAAAAATTTGATGGCTTCTTTGCTGGAGGAAAATGACATATGTCATAAAGGACATACAGCACTCCACTGAGTGAAAAACTTCTTTGTGCTAACAACTGGCAGCCTCTTCCTAACCTTCCCAGTTTTCGATCAACTAAAGAAAGTATTGCTAAGGCACATGAGCAGTTTTCACATTTTGCTAGTGTCTTGGAATCCTCTTTCAATTCATTGGTGGCATAAAGTTTCCATGCAAATCTGTTGTGCAGAAGCTGCTGGGGTCATTCCAGTACATCAGAAACAGTTCTGCATGCATGCAATAGGCAGAGCTTTGCTCTTTGGGCTGAAGATTGAGGCAGAAATGAAGGAATGGCTTGTTTCTTCATGGATGAGCCAGAGACATAAAATGTATGTACGCATTATGTTCAGTGCAGGGTCATGAGTGACAAAGAGGGGGCTCTTGTGGTGTTATTTGAATGAAGAACAAGCAGATGGCTTCTTTATATGACTTCTGTTTTCAAACCATAAGAAGATTTTCCTTTAAGAATCTGGGTTCTGGAAGATACAAGCAAAGGTTGAAAAATTCAGACTATTTTCTGTTCTAAACAAGAATTCCCTTCCACTACTGACTGATTAAATACAATGGTAAAATACAGCAACCCAGCTGTTGGCAGTTCTAAAGATTGGAAGGATTTAATTAATTTTGGGATAGTCAGCTATACAAGTGCAACGTATTAGTGATAATTAGTTGGTGAAGCAGCGAAGCAAAGCAAGAGGAGTTGCTTTTCTTTCTCCCTCTGCTGACAAGCTTCCACAAAATGAAAAGACTCAAGGCTGAGGAAACATCCATTACAGAATGTGCTCACCTTTCCTTGCAATACCGTGTTTGTCCCACTAAAGCCAGTTGGTGGTTTGGCAGTGTTTAAGTGTTGGAGATACAAATGCTTGCAACGGCTGCTCTGCCTGTTGCTTCAGCATAAGCAGAGCTTTCAGTCCTAGGTGTGACCCCACTTTTCCCTCAGGGTCTGCTGTCTGTATCACAAGCTGACAGAGGAAAAATATCCATCAAGCAGAACCACCTCCCACAGAAGTCCACATGTTCACCACATGTTTTCCTGCCTCACCCTTTGAAGACTCTGCTGGGAGCATCTGTAAATGTTTCCTGTCCATTTGGACGAGGCAGTGAATTCTCACTTCCTGAGTCAAACCCTGCAAACTCTGCAAGAATCTTAACCTGCTACTGACTTAGACCTCCAGTGTTAAGCAGCACCAGGGGATGGGCTGATATAACCTTTGTCCAAAACTATGGACCTCATTACAAATACCAGTGTGTTAATAAGGCGTTAGCTAACCTGGTGCACTGAAGTGATCACAAAATGAATATGAGAAGCTGACCATCACATCCTATACATGTTCACCTATTCTGTGAATTTACAAAAAAAACTGCTTAGAAATGCTACATTGCAAAATGGATGAGAAAAGGAGTGGGATGGATGCAAAAGAACTGCATCCATTACAAGAGTGCTCTGTAGCCTTGCTGGCTAAAAGTCAGTGGCCTTAAGAGCCATCATGAAGTTATGGCAGCTCACCTGTCAGTGATTTGTGGCAAAGAAATCAGGAAGTGCATTTATGACAGTGTCCTCCAGGAGAATAACCACACTTTCATTGATTCTGGCAGAGGAAAGCAGACAATGCAGTCAACTAACAATAGCTGCAATTTAAGCTTTTCTTGGATCTGATACTATTTTATAATCATAAAATGAGTCTGTCATGTGAATAAGGAGGGGTTACAGGACTCCCCACAGTGATAGCAACTTGATGTGTGCTGCTGCCACAAGATTAACATATTCAGCCTACTATCAGGTGCATAGATAAGAAGAGGACCTTTAGAAGTAGCTTGCATGTGTTATTCTGATGGTTATCTGCCCTTTAGCTTCTCCCAGAGGCCTTTGAAAGCGTTCAGGAACTTAGCTCTGCACATGTACAGCCCAGGCAACTGGAGGATGCATGATGGTTCACCCCTTCAAGAAACTACTAGATGCTGAGCACATGAAAAAGGTATGAACACAGGTCACAGCTATGGCATAACATCTGCCTTTCATCACTTGGCCAGAAGCACTGGAAATTTTAGTTTTGCATATATCCTACCAGATAAACATCTATATGGGGTGCATGCACTCTAGGCAGCCATGAAAACACAGGCTGCTGAGACCAGCTGAATGAATGAGTTCAACAAGGCTGAGTGCCAAGTCCTGGTCTTGGGTCACAACAACCCCCTACAGTGTTACAGGCTGGGGACAGAGTAGCTGGAAAGTGGCTCAGCAGAGTAGGACCTGAGGCTGCTGGTCAACATCCAGCCAATCATGAGCCAGCATATGCCCAGGTGGCCAAGAAGGACAATGGCATCCTGGCCTGTACCAGCAACAATGTGGCCAGCAGGACCAGGGCAGTAACTGTCCCTCTGTAATTTACACTGGTGAGGTTACACCTTGAGTCCTGTCACCAGTTTTGGGGCCCTCACTGCAAGGAAGATGCTGAGGTGCTGGAGTGTGTCCAGAGAAGAGTAATGGAGATGGGAAAGGGTTTGGAGCACAGGTCTAATGAGAAGTGGCTGAGGGAGATAGGGCTGTTTAACTTGGAGGAAAAGATGCTTGCAGGAGACTTTGTCACCCTCTACAACCACCTGAATGGAGCATGTAGCCAGGTGAGGGTTGGTCTCTTCTCCCAGGTAACAAGTGACAGTACGAGAGGAAATGGCTTCAAGTTGCACCACATTTAGAATGGATGTTAGGAAAAATTTATTCACTGAAAGGGTTGCAAGGCATCAGAACAGGTTGCCCAGGAAAATGGTGAAGTCACCATCCCTGGAAATGTTTAAAAAATGTGTGGTAATGGTGCTTGAGGACATGGTTTAGTGGTGAACATGATGGTTTTGGATGATTTTAGAGGTCTTTTCCCACCTTAATGATTCTATGATCCAGCCCTTCTTTAATGACCACTCCTGAGAAGTTGTGCACTGTGACACAATGTGGCAATGAGATGTAGCTAGGCACATTTGTGCTGTCAAAACTGTAGAGGCAGTTTCCATACTTACACAGGATTAGTATTGTCAGTGCACACTGACACTGTCCATCTATGACAAATCTTAATATCAATGAAAAGGAAAAGCAGCCACATTTTTACTCTTTCTCAGCAGCACTTGACTTCTCTCTTCCTTATTGTTATGAATAACAGCAGGCAAGCTTCTCTAGGACCAAAAGAGTCAATAACAAAGATTTCTTCAAGCTATTTTAGAAGCTTTGAAAGCCAGAGATTTGTTTTGCATATATCTAAAGTGGGCTAAGTGGATGTATTTAGTCTGTTCAGGGCTAAGCCTATATCGAAACTGTTCACAAAACTTTCCATCCATTGCTCCTTTTACTTCATAGAGTGCAGCATTTGCAGAAAACTTCTCAGATTAGATACAGTTCACATCTTGTTTCCACATGGTTCTTGCAATCCCAGTTTGGAGCATTTTGACAATAACTTTGTGTTTTCAGTATGCTGGAGGGATCTCTTTTTTTTTCTCAAGCATCGCTGCTGAGCTCTTCCATTGTTTCTTTTAAGTTGTGGATGTCACATATCCTTAGCATTAGTGCTACAACTTTTTTGACTGCTGCTCTGTTTTTCATCTTCTCAGTGCAGCTTCTATTGCTGACATTTCTATTAGAGTGATATTAATGATATCTTGGCTAAGTTCCCACATTTCACTGGAAATTGTATTAAGGTGGAACTAACTCTGTTTGGAAGTCCCATGTATTTTTTTAATGTGTTTTTCTATCCAAATCTGAGGATGTTTTGCACCTTTGCTTTCAATTCACCCATTTCTTCTTTTGCAGATTGTCACTTGGGAGAAGGTTCTGTGTTTACCCACTTCACTGTAGTTTCTGCTTCAATAATTGGTTCTTCACTAACTTCTTTTGTTTGCATTTGCCTGCTCTGTCTGCTTCATCAGGCACCTCACTCCCCCACCTAGAGTTTTTCAGTGTGCTTTGCAAGAGTTTTCATTGTGGTTTTTTTCTTTCCTGAGAAGTTCTCCACATCTCTCTGTTTCTCCAGTTCTTGCTCACTAGATCGATATCCATTTGTGTCACATACAGCTTGATGTCTGCTGTATCTAGATAATGTCAGTTATTCTTCCAGTGTGCCTTTTCTCCTTTCTCTCAATCCATTCCTCAGTAATGAAGGAGCTTTGTGCAGCACTGTCTTTCTTTCCCAGTACATGCTCCTTCTTATATTACTGTATCTACTCTGCATTTTCCAGGATCTGACTTTTTTTTGCAGGAGCCTAGCTGCAGTGTTAGCTCAGTTCTCTCTACCATGCAACGCTCCTTAAAATAAAATCATGTATTTCTGAGAACTGACTGTTCCTCTTACTGTGACTGTAGGAACAAAAGTGCAACATGATCTTCTTCGTCATAGAAATTATAATGCCTTCTGGCTGAAGGACAGGAGTTCTGTTTCTGCTTTGTGAGTACTCCTGCCAAAGTTATTTGTGCTGAGTAGTGTCTTGTTCAGCTGATTTTGCTCTTGAAATCAAAAGAGGAACCTCTTTTGAGAATGAGGAAGGGCAAAGGGATCGGTCCTAGTGTTATATATTTATTACTAAAGCTTTTGCTCGAAGTGCAGGACAATCTTCACAAATCTTAAAAAAAAAAAAAAAAAGACCAAAACCACTACCCCAGAACCAGAGCATTAGGAAACTGTTCCATTAGGAACTCAGCAGGAAGGTGAAAAGTTTAAACAAGTGAAAAACAGGGTAATAGACAGCCGTTGGAGATTGTGGTGTAGATGCATTTGTACAAAAATATTAATGAAGTATGTTGTCAAAGACATAATACCTCTAATTCAGCCATATGTAAACAGGCACAGTTTCAGATGAGTAAACCAAACTTAATCCACTTAAACTCTGACTTCTTCATGTGTGTCTGTACACAGAACCTGCATTTGAGAAAGGAGGGGTTTTATTGGTCCATGTTTTGATACATATTGATAATACAAATCTTTGAGTTTATTTTTAAAGTATATTTTTATTTTCTGTAATCAGAGCTGGGCAAATTTTAGACAAGTCCAGTTTCTTCTTTCTGGCACTTGGGAGCTCCCCAAGTTTTCAATTGTTAGGTCTGACAGCAATTACATGGACAGCTTTGAGCAAATCACTAAATCCCTCATTCCTTAATGGATAATACACCTCTTCCCTGTCTCCTGCTCTCTGCTTATTTAGAGTGAAAGCTTTAGAACGTATGAATATCTATTCATATCTGGCACAATAGACTCCCGATCCCCTTGGGTGGAGCCACAGAGCCAGGAGACATGCTGCTGCAGTAGAAAGAGTTTCCATATCTACCAGTAAAGGACTAAGATGCAGTGAAGGGTAAGCAAGCAGGTGAGCAAGAAACAAGCACTTTTATAGCCATGACTCACAGGCGCTTTCATGCAACCTCTTGCTCACTAACAGCACAAGGCTAGGGCTACACAGTCTATGATTAAACAAAAGAGCAGAGATGTGTAATTCTTGGTGGGTTTGGGTTTGGGTTTTTGTTTTTTTCAACATAGACCCAGCCCTTTTAACACTGCTATGGTTTGGTCTTGTTTACATGTTTATAGCTATGGCTCTCCCACCCCTGCTGATAAATGATCCCTTCTACCAATGTCAGTACTAGTTGCTTCTGTCAGAGCACACCTCTCAAAGACACAAGAAGGTGGTATTGTCTGCAAATAACACCAGAGGACTTTTATTACAAGAGATATTCAGTAAGACAGAGGTGTTTATTAGACCTAGCTTACAAGTCTCTTTCATAGTAAACTGACTGGCAATTTGAAGTAGACACAGATAAAGGAGGTCAGTGTACTTTGAAAGGAAGAGACCCAAATGAGAAGGAGGAATGTGTGTGCTTTGGCATGTACATTTCTGCTTCAAGCAGTTACCTCAGCCATTGAAAGGCAGCCTACCTCTTCTCACTGAAATGTTCAGATACGCAAACCATGTATTCATCAAATCTTAATATGAAATCTAAAATCAGTCATGGCTATAGGGCAAAACAAGTCTTTTACTGCTGGCAAGAGAGATTTATGGCATCACCAATGACTCTGGTTTTAACAAAAATGAAAGAGAAAAATGCTTGTTTTTAAAACACTCACCTTAGGTGAGGTCTTCAGGTGTAGTCTACACTTCTTAAAAAAAAAAAGCACAAGTCATTTGTTCTGCCCCCACATTCCTGTAGCATATAGATGACTGGAGAGCATCACAATTCTTGGACTAAATGGAAATTTTGACTGTTCTCCAGATAATGTCGTTTGCAAAAGGAAACAATGAAACCCATGGGATGATATTGAAGACAAAAAGCATTTTATAATTTATTGTTATTATTATGCCATACATTTGGTTTTGCCAACTTCAGTTTTCTTGCTTTTTAGTAAATTTTTGCTCTAGAATCTCAGAACATAACACAGCCTTCCAACATTTCTGCTATATACCCAGTCTTTTTACTCCATGTGATTCAACAAAAGGCATGTCCTTAACACAGTTTTTCTTAATGGCAGCAGCAGCAGACTGGCAGTGGTGGAGTTCGAAGAGGGTTTGATAGCCAGGTTTGCATCTTTGGTGTTGTCCCCAGCAGCAAGCTATCCATATGTCAAGTGCTTCATGGACCAGAGGAGGAGGAATGTCCAGAGTTAGCCTGCTTTCATATTTGCTGCACAGTGGAAGGGAAACTTTATGGGTCACAGCTGTGCTTATTTGGTTTCCTGGCATTTTACAGTTCTGCCATCTGTGAGCCACCAAGTCTGCCATTGCACAGAGCTTTGACAGAGTGTCTGTAAAAGTGGCTGGAGCTTTTACAGAGTGGGTCCAAGCTGTGACATGATCATTTTAAAATCCCAGCACAGGATTTATTTTGCTGTTGGAGATTGGCTGCCTTTTATCATGGAGGCCCTTATTTTTCCCCCATGTTCTGTGGCCCTGCACCACACATTCTGTATTCTTCATCGCTGAGAGTCACACATGACATTTCCACTGCCAGTTAGCAGAGCAAGGCTAGTCTGGTGGCTGTGATGTCATCAAGGAGCTCCATTTCATGTCCTATTTGTCATTATGGCAGTTTGCACAGAGCTGGAAGTGTGCAGCACAGACCGAGACCAGGACAATGTCTGTGTCTTACTGTGTCAGTAAGAGTGCGTAGAAGATGTGGTAAGTCGTAAGGATACTCTATGCCAAGGTACCTTTTATGTTATTTGAAACTCCAAGCCAGGAGTCACATGCTTCCATCAGCTAAAGATGTATGGAGTGGCCATACACAAACTGCATTTTTGTTGTTTGCTTTAAACTATAGTACTTGTAGGTTCCACTTAAAACTGATGTTTCACTCTTCTGGAGACTGTCAAAGCTGGTTTCTGCCTCAAAGAGTTTACAAATCCCAGTGTTACTTTGACCAAATTTTGCATTGATGCATTTAAATGGAACATTTGAAATGAGAATGTGTATTTTTTGACTGGAGATACTAATTCCAGAGTTTTCAAGGCTTCCTTCTTCATTCCATATTCTGAGGGACTTTCTTCTTGAAACCTCTGACCCTGGCATGCTCCAGAAATCCTGGGAGCTGTTCAGGACTGCAGCAGGTGCCCAGCTCACAGATGGGTCCCAGAGCTACACATACCACCTTTCTCCCCCACTTCTCCTCTCTCCAGCCTAACCTCCACTACACCATGTTGATAAGAGTTTCTAAGGATGGTGACTTTTTAGGAAACAGATACTTTTTTTACAGGCAGCCATTCACTATCCACCTGAAGATAATCTTCCTCCACATAAAATCCATATGTGGGTAGAAGAGAAGCAGATTCACTGTTCTTGGTCGACTCTTGGAGGCAGAATGGAAAGTAGAATGGGATGGTACAGACATAGAGAGGTATGTTCTCATCATGCCAAGGATGCTGAAAGGAGCTTTTCCTGCTCTGCAGTATACTTACCATGAGAGATAACCTATTTCTTGTCCTCAGAGTATTTTGTATTTCCAGCAATGTAAAGCCAATACATTTTTTGGCGTAACAAAGCCCAAACTCCTGACTCAGTGGGAGCAGAACAGGGAAGTCCTGCTGCCTTTTATTCTCAGGCTTCATCCCAGGGAGCACGGGTATTTGTTCTGCTGAATGGGTAGTGTGAGAAGGTTTGCAATTTGAGGCGCAGCACTGTGTGCAGTCCTCGCTTGAATGACTGACCAAAAGAGCATCTGGAAAGCACCAGTCCTGAGTCACAACGAGCACTTTGCTCCAGGCTTCCTGTGAATGTGCTAAAATACAAGGCAATATTCCTGTTTTGAATATGAGGGATATTGTTCTGTCACACTCCTTTCAGGTACTAATGGGAGTCACAGGCCAAGCTACCTAGACATGCAGACAGTGGCAGGGACACCTTCATATAAAAGCCCCTTAAATTATATTGGCCCTTTACTGACACTGAGAACTTAATTTTGACCCCAAACATTAACTCATCATTGCCTATATGACCTCTGCACTTTGTGGTAGTTACTGATTTCTGGAGTTCACACAAGTTATGCATGTGGCTGTGTGAATGACTTCATGGTCTTCTTCTTATTAGGTACTACCTCTCCAAAAAATGTAAATTTTCACCTACTGCAGTAGGTAAAAGCTTGGCTAAATCAAACTAGCCACAAAGAATGGGTCACAATTCAAAAAGGAAAAAGACAATAATAGGGTTCAGAATAGTTTGGCTGAGAATATATTCTTTAATGTGACAAATTTAAAAGCTATCCTAACAAAGTTCAGGAAGGCGTAATAAACCATGGTACTCAAAACCTTTTATTCAGTGCTTACAGGATCAACTAAGTTCACCTTAGGTGAATTGCAAGAAGATTCTAGTGACCATGCAGCAGTGTTCACCCTTGTCTGGGAAGGGCCCAGAGAAGTGAATTTCACTTGACTCATCCAGCTGCTCACAGTTCTCAAACACACCTTAAAGAAAAAAAGATAGATTCTTTGCAGTCACATAAAGGGAATCCTTCTTTTTTTGTCATTGCAATTTTCAAAGACATGTGTTTTTTTCCTATGTGTCAGAAAGTAGATGCATTTCTGGGATGATGGATCAGTGACTCAAGATGGTACCTAGGGGATTTTGTCTGAAAAGAAGGATTATTTCTGCTTTTTTCCTGCTTATTTCTTTTTCAGGCTATGAATCTTGTCCAATAGATGCCAGCCAAATGGAAAGAGGCACAGTGATATTGCTGTTTCCAATGATTCAAGCCTTACTCTACCTGAGTCAGAAATAATTCCTTTGATGAAGAGACTGGGTCAAATCCATGGCTTAAGCAGTTCTTCCCAACTAGAACAAGTTCAACAGACAACAGTCTGAACAGGGCAGATTTGCCTCGATGTTATGTAGCTTAAGAAAGTGGCCACAAGTGTGTGCAGTTCAGCAGTAAGGCTCTCAGTATATAGACACAAACAAGATTGCACCCTGACCTATTTCTTCCCGTTCAACCTCAACATTTTACAACTTTTTTTTTTGAGAATTTTTGCTGAGAAGGGAAAACACCAAATTTCAATATTTCTGTGTAACTGCTCAAGACCAAATTTCTGGTTGAGCAATTTAGTAATGCGGGGTTTAAATCCACTTACCTGTAGGACAAATACTTCTGCAGTTCCCATTAACCTTCACAGGGCACATGTACCTACCTCAAAGAATGAAAACATCTTTGTTTTCAGACTTCATGCACAGCTTATGATCTGAAGACTGAATTTTGGCCCAGGATCTTTGCTGGACAGGTTCCAGAACAATTTGAAGAGATCAGACTCAGGTGGTATATTAAAGATTTCCTATTGCATTTGGTTGTTGGATCCACTTAATGATCGCTGAAATGGTGCGTGTTCTTCATTAACTATAAAATAATTATAAAATAATTTTTAAATCATCTTCATAAAAATTACAAATATTCTGCTGATGTTAAGCTCAAATATTCAATTACAAGTTTGTCTCCTGTCTCCTATAGTGAAAAAAATTAATGCCCATTTTAATAATTCACTTTTCACTTTCTGATTGTTAATTCAATCCCAAAACTAGTGAATACCTTCATCTATTCTACTCTGTTGAATAGTAGTAGTGGGTAAAACCATACAACATGGCCTGTTTCTAATTATACTCTCATGTTTCCTCCTAATGAACAAAAAATCTCCATTTGGTATGTTGCCTGTTAACCTCTGTAGAGGTCAGTGCCTCGTTCCTGTAATGCAGCACACCTTTTTCCTTTCCATTTTGACACAGTTATTACTTCTGGAAGATAGAATATTTCTTGTTCAGACTGATGCACAAGCAAGCTGGCCCTTTTCACTCAATATATTATGTACTTCTGTACTTGAAGGCTCAGGGAAAAGTAATTAAGTCTGACTATGAGTGTAATAGCTGCCACAGAGGTTGTCTTGGCTACTCATCCTTTGTGTGCAAAATTGATGACTGATAAAACATGTTTTCCATAAAAATATATGCTCTTGGTTTGAAGATCTTAAGCCATGGTAGAGCAAGGACTTGAATTCAAATATTGCTAGTCCTGAACAACCTGATATCCATTACTACCATCAACAAAACTATAGGTATCAGCAACCCATATTATTCTGCCTACCAAACAGCTTATTTCTCTCATGGTCTAAAAACCCCAGTTCTGTGACAGGAAATTTCAGCCAATATACTCTATTGCCAATTAACAAGTTGCTAGTTACCAGCTGTGTACTGCAAAATAAAACAAATAAACAAACATACAGAGAAACATCTCAGCTTTGGGCCTGACATCTCTCCTCCTCCCTTTTTACTCTCTTTGTTGCACTCAGCCCCTCTGACATGTGGGTGATGACACAGGGGACTTGGTTGTTGTTTCTTTACTTTTGCTTTTCTCGTTCCTGACTTCACTGCCCCAGTACAGGGTCCTGCACAGGCTGTATGCCCTCCTGAGCCTCCTCCCTGCCCCTCCTGGGTGACTCTTTGTTCTGTGCTGCTTGAGAGGCTCCTGAAGGGAAAAATTAGATACCAAAATCTGATGGGGCCCCAGGTTTATTTTATGGCACAGCTCAAAAGCCAGAGCTGGAGCTATTTTTTGTTTCTCCCAGTGCTGAGGAGGTCACCATCAGGGCAAGTATGTCTCCGAAGAGTTCCTATGGAAATTACCATGCACTTTGAATACCTTTTTCCTACTGAAAGAAAGCAGAGCTGGGCATCTATAAATCTTGGGAAATCACAGTCCAAGCCAGCCAAAATCTGGCAGCTGGTCAAAAAAGTAGATGTGCCCCCAAGAAAGGTACATGTCAAAATATTTCAAAAAATCTTTTGAAAATATGGGGTTAGACTTCTATCAGATTTAAAGTGGTTTTAGTCAATGAGGTCAGGGACTTTGTCCCCCTACTTTGCTGGCATTAAACAAATGGTTTTTTACTTGTTTTCCATTGAAGCCCTTACTGTCCCTGCCCAGTGAAAGAAACACAAAGGAACTACAAGAACAATTGCAAACAAATGCTGCAAATACTACGTGTGGGATTGTAAACACAAGCAGTGATTCAGCCCTAAATGGCAAAGGGAGTAGCAGCCAACCAGGCCTTCAATTATTAACTAACAAGGCTGGACTGACCCCAAGGTTTTCCTCTGTGCTGGTGAGGCAGAGTAGGGACATTCCACTGAGTGCCCAGCATCAGTGATTGGGAAAGCAGTGCTGTGGCAGCCAGCCACCAGAGCACTCCTAAGGGTGCAGCAGCTGGATTACATGGGCTTTGCTCCTGTGGAGCTGAGAAAAACCTTCAGATATCTTGATCATTCTAGCTTACTCTGTCTAGGTAGTGAACTGAATCCAAACCTACACAACTCTTTCTACCTGGGGTGCCCCAGAGTGTCCTCTCCCCCTATTCCAGAAAGACACAGAAGGGTGTCCTGCAGCTTCCTTGTGTGCCCAACACCTACAGGATGGGTGTTAGATAATCCTAACAGTGTCTGTGGAACAAGTAATAAGATGGTGTGAATACCATTCTTATAGCTGGAGATCATTTCCTGTCTTTTAGGGTCCCCTGAGACATGATGCTGAAGTTTAGGAGAAACAAACCTCACAGAGCATCCCAGGAAAATCTTGGAATGTTCTTCTTAGAGAAATTGAGTGCCTTGAAAAATGGGCTTCCAGCTCTGTTATCTGGTATCCATGTCTCCTGCCTTCATGCTAAAGGAGGATTAACATGAGAATTTCCCCCTGCCACCCAACCTCTGTTTCTTTCTTGGTGTGGCCCTGCCCCAAAAAGCAGTACCAGAGATAACTAGAGATAACTAATCTCTACCAACACCAGCAGAAGTTTGGAGGAGCTAGGTGGAAAAGGAGGCAGAGGAGAAGAGAAGAACTTGTCTCCAAGGATCTTGTGAGCAGTCTGCATCCACACTTGTCTACTTCTGGTTTTTCCCTTCTGTTTGTTAGTGTTTTTCTCTTTTTTAATTTATTTTACTCTAATTTTAGCTTTCTTAATAAGTACAACTTCAGATGGACTGAAATGGAAGTAAAATAAGAAATAAGAGACCTGGGGTCACTTCTGACACTAGGGATTGGAGTCTTCCCAGCCTCTCAAAGACAGGTGTATAGCAAAAGCCCTGCTCTGACAGAAATCCTTTACTCACTGCTATATTCTAATATTCTAGATTTGATTTTTTTTCTTTTTCTCTTTAGGTCTGTTCAGACATCAGGATCAGCAATGAGCCACAAAGGATAGAAACATGTTTGTTACCTAACTACACTAGCCCTTTTTGTGAAAAAAAGTGTCTACAGAGCCACAGTGAAGATAGAGCCAGTGTTGGAGTAGAGTATTGGAGAAGAGGAAAAATTTACAGAGGAGCTGTGTAAACCAGAAAAATTAAGCTGCCTGTGGTAACATCCATATGAACTGGGTTCCTAGACTGTTCATTAATTAAGCTTGGAGACTGGAAAGATTATTGCAATAGGAATTATGTTTAATAAAGGAAGCATCTGGTCTGGAGGAAAAGTATATCTCCTAGTGCCTGACATTGTTCCTGTATTTGCACATATCTGGAAGGAATTTCTCCCTACGTACATACAGCTGTGATTTTCTTTTGTCCTATATATCCATCACAGAATAACCCTGTTGACTATAATGGAGTGTCACCTGGAATACATTTTCCTGTGCCTTGGAAGAAAGAATATAGTGTGCATGGATTCTGCATACATTATTTAAATTGAAGAACTAAGAAAACAGCATGAAATGTATTCATCAGCTTGACTGACAGAGGTGTTGCACACCTGCAGGTCAGTGGAAAGTGGGGACAGAGGCATGTCCTTTTTTGCATTCTGAGGAATTCTGAGGTTATTGAAGGTTTTTAATGGTGGTGCAATCAAATCATTATAAGCAAAAAGCCACAAAATCAAATTCAGAACAATGAATGCATCAGTTCATTAATGGAACAGTTCCAGCCATCTGGTATTCATATGTTCTACACTGGGGCTGCTATTGTGCAGACATAAATGACCCAATCTTACCTTCATATTACAGGTCCTATCCTGTGTTTTGGAAAGTCTGCATTTTGGGGGATTTTGTTCAGTTTTGGTTAGTTAAATCTTCAATCCCACACTACTTCCCCTTTGGGTTTGTGTGTGTGTTACCCATCCCATTGTGGACATGGCACCTCTTGGAAAACTTTTAGTGACTTCTGCTGCTGAAGCTCTAGAAAAGAGAGAAGGGGTCAATTATTGTTTCAGTAAAAATAAAAACATAAGACACTCGTAAGAAATACTGTCTCTTGAAGGAAAAATTTCAATGTAGCACTGGGTTTTTCACTTGGCATAATTTACTTTTTTCAAATGATAGCTCCAGCATCTTTTCAAAGCCCACAGAATCCCAGAATAGGTAAGACTGGAAAGGACCACAGTGGGTCATGTGGTCCAACCTCTCTGCTCAAGCAGGGTCATCCCAGAGCACATAGCACAGGATTGTGTCTAGACATATCTCCAGTGTGGGAGAGTCTACAACCTCTCTGAGCAGCTTGCTCCAGTTATCAGTCACCTACAGAGTAAAGAAATTCTTCTTTATATTCAGATGGAAATTCCTGAGCATTAGTTTCTGTACATTGCCTCTTGTCCTACTGCTTGGCACCACTGGCACCACCAGGAAGAGCCTGGCTCCCTCCTTTTGGCACTGTCCCTTCAGATATTTATAGATGTTGAAAAGGTCCCCTCTCAGTTGTCAGTTCTTGAAGCTGAACAGGTCCAGCTCCCTCATCATTTCCTTGTAAGAGAGATGTTCCAGCCCCTTTGTTGTCCTCTGCTGGATTCACTCCAGGAGCTCCATGTAAGACCTATCATTTAAACAGACCAGACTGATGTACAAAGTTATATACAGTACAGAGGCATGGCACTCAATTTTTTTGGTGTACAAATATCATCCAGTTCAAAATGAAGGGACACAGACATGATAAATTATGGATTTTAGATGCTGTCTATTGACTAAGGATCACTGTTGGAGCATGATTTCATATCTATTGGACCTTGCAGTTATATCCAAAGGGGCAGGTGCTGAAGCAATGGACCCAACAGCTGTTGCTGCACTAGCTGAAGGTAAAGGTTTCCTTGTTTCCCTGTATCCTCATTAGAAGGGGGATTTCAGTCATTTCATGGCAGACCAGAGCCCTGTGCTTGATGAAAAGACAAATTAGAACAGCATTCACTATCTAGTCATCCCTTAACACCCTATAAACAAAGTTTTTTTTCAACAACCTGTAAAACAGAAGGCTGAATAGCAGTGTTCTGGCAGCATAAACACAGAGCTTCCCTGAAACAGCAATGGTGACCCAGGCCCAGGCTCCAACGCAGGTGTTCCATAGAACTAAAGGACACATGGGATTGTTCAGTGCTGCAGCCATCCCATGGGATGGGAGATGCCTGCCCAGCCTTCCCCCCCCCACCACCTTCCCTCCATGGAACCTGCAGCCATCCCTGAGCCTGTGCTTACCACAAAACCATAGCTCCTCCTCACTGTCTCACCTCCCTCACCACAGTGAAGCCACAACCAATAGCTTCCGGGCCTCCCATTCAGGACCATCCTGGCAACCTTCTCCCCCAATGCATGCCCCAGACAAACCCCAGATGCTTCATACAGCCATTCGCTCTCTTTGATGCATCTCATGGCATGTAATTCGTAAGACTCTTAACAGTAACACAGAGGTTGATGGTTCTGAATGAGTTGTTACTGGATTAGTTACGTATGCACTGAATTCCTTTGCATCTCTGGCAGTAACTATCTGAAGCATCTTGCAAACCCTAGTCCAGTCATCTCAAGGCGACACAGGTGTTGAACATGCCAGGACAAACCCAAACCTTCTTTTATAAAGACCCGTGAGTCTTGATCACTTGGACAGACACTGCTCTTAATTCTGGTGCAGGCATTGTCTAAACAGCCTGATCTGACCTAGATTTTGCCATAGAGGCTATAAGAATCAACCATCTCCTCTGCTTTTGTGGATATAGTCCAAATCCTCAACATGCTCAGGCACCTATGGGCACTCATTTTTCCTTCAATCCTGGCCTTGCAGGCCTGCTGTTAGGGATTTGGCATGAGCAGAAAGCCATGAAGACTCAAAGCTTGGTTTCCAGGAGCATGATGGTCACATTCACTTTTCAGCAATCTGCTACTCTTCAGAAGGATGAGGATATCCTCAGGTCCAGACAACAGGAGACTGAATCAGGGGGAGACAGAGTTTCCATCGAAAAAGCTGCTCTTTTGCCTTGAGAACTTAGAGGTTTTAGAGGAGTTTGTGGCTCACAGAACATCATGCACTGCTGTTGCATCATAGCAGGAATCCCGAGAAGACTGAACCAAGGTAGAAGCACTGCCACAGAACAAAGATGACATAGCTGTATTGATAGGGATGCTTTCTTTCTGTGAGATTTCTGTGCGTCTGAAGTTTCTCTGGAAAACAGCACATTTTCTAACTGTAGGTAATGTTATTTGCACAGAGTCCTCTGCATCCTGTTCTGAACAGAGATCCCCAACATGTGAGCACTGGGCTTCAGAGAGTATGTATATAACAAATGAGCAAAAAGTCAAACTCCAGAGAGTGCTTTATTCTTTGTGAATTGTTGGAGCTGTTCTTTGTAATGTACACATGCTTTAGCAATCTGTGACTCACAGAAATTGTGGGACTCTAAGAAATAAAATCTGATCAATAAAAAGTGAAAATACTGTTCAAGGTCTCTAATTATTCCTATCTCAGATAGTGCTGAAGCTTGCCATTTTTTCCCACAGGAATTAGTAGTGATCACATTGAATGTTTTGTTCAAAGCATCCATTGCACTGAAAATTTCAGCACATTTCCAATCCAAAATGAAATTATTCACTGCTACCCACACCAGAGTATGCTGCTTGGAGAAATGACAGAGTGAAGAGACATCTTAAGTGTAAATTTCCAGAATTTTTTTAAATTAAAAACACCAGATGTACTTTCCAGGCCCAGACTGAAGAGGAATTAGATGTTTAACTTTTCTGGGTTTGTATGACTAATCTTGCAGCCACTCAGTTGAAACTTTATGAATGCTGAGAATGAAATATAGGTATATCAATGTCTGTGCATGTTAAGCATACTTATGATTTGAATCAATTCACTAAATTGAACACATGGAACTTACATGGTTTGTTCTGGAAACAGAAGTTTTTCCCGACTGAAGGATGTGAAAACTACTTCCCTATCTAATGCAATTCAGTACATCTGTGTGTGATTACATAAACATGTCTCAGACCACAGAGTCTCATAGCAAGTCTCATAGCAGTTACATTCATTAAACGTCAGACCATGTCATCTTCCCTGGACCTTCAATATTTGCCCATTTGTAAGATTTTCTGAATATTCTCTATATTTTCTATTTAAAGCAAGAGTGGCTGACTGAGAATTAATGACATTATCCTTGAATAAATGACAAGTCAATGTTTCAGGGCTGAGCAAGCATGCCTGAAGTCACTAACAGAAAACAAAAGACATGAAAAAAACTTACTGCTTCTCATCAGTTACTGAAAGAGAACTCAAAAATAATTTTCCTTAAAATGTTTGTGATCATTTTACCTTCATATAGTTCCATCTCATGCACAGATCAGCCTTTTCCCATGAGCTCAGGATGCTATTTTCTGCTATTTTCCTTCAGGGATCAGTAGCTAGAGTTGCTGCAGAGGACATCCTAACCAGTACTTTTTGAGTAACCATAGGGATGCTAAGCAGTGGTGATTTCCAATTTGCAGAGGTAGTAGCCCTTAGCAGCAAGCACAGTCTTACTGAAGAAGACTCCTGCATGCCTGAGGTTGTAGGTCTCACCCACAGAGATGTAAATCTTGTCAGATCACCCTTTGCTTGAAGCTTTGATTGCTTTCAAGTTAATCTTGGTTCTTACAGTGGTATCTGGGCAACTGGCTGAGGACAGGACAGATTTTGGAGACATGTACAGGCAGTTTGCATCCCAAAAAGATGAGTAGAATCTGGTTTATTATGAAGCTACAACAGATATGCTGCCACAGGACTAGAATAATCAGTTCTGCATTCTGAAGACCTGCTCTCTAATCAGTGCCTCATGTATGTCATCCTTTTTCTACCATCAGGAGAGGACACATGCAGTTTGAGCACATTGTTTCAAGACTGCAGTTGTCCAGCCCAGATGTGGCCTGTGCATAGGTGAGAAAACTAGTAAGACCTGTCACTTTAATTAGTGTATAGATGCTAAACCTTCCATTAGAGCTTGTAACAGAACAAGCTTTTTGGTCACCTCTTGAAAACACTTGGTAGCTTGCTTTGAACAGGTAGAAGATGAAATCCAGCACTTTCGGAAGTTAATAGCCTGCTGAGTACTTAAAAAAACTTTTAAGCTTGTTGATGTCTAGTCTCAGAGCAAAATTACAATGCTGAATACAAAAACAAGGTCTGTGTGGTGACAACTTCCTAAAGAGAAAGCATCTCACCAGCCATGACAGCAAGACCTGCTCTCACTGATGCCAAAACCTTTGTTAATAACCATACCTGTGATGCAGCAGATATTGCCAGTAGCTATAGCAGACAGTGTCATCACTGTGTTGATGGCACACAAGCAAAGATCAGACTTGGGAATTATCTCTGCTGCTTTCTGGTTGCTTAAGAAATGTGAGTGCTTTAAGTGGGCTTGGTGCTTCATAATAGGCTTTTGTGCTGCTGGAGGCACTGATGGCTTGCATAGCTGTAAATAACCTCCCTAGAAATCTCACTACAGGGGTTAGAAATGCTTAGCCATTTCAGCTACTGAACTCTAAGTGTTGTGCAACATGTCTTTTTACTTGATGCATGTACATGCAAAAGTGGCCTCTAGATGCTCCAGCAATCCAATGAAATCAGACTATTTCACAGTAAAAACTTGTGGAGGGCAGGGGGTGGGGAAGAAGAAGTCATTTGAACCTGGTTTTGTATAAAAAAATAGTTCTCCTAATCTGGAAAACTATCTGTTGTCCACCCCTGTCCCTTTCCAAGGATGAGTGCTCGGTGAACCTGCAAATTGACTATTCCTATGACTGGAGCTCCCAAACACCGACGTCGGCAAGAGATTCGAAAGTTTCACAGGACGAGAACTGTGGCTGCTCCAGAAACACCTGCACACCATCACCGCGCGGCTCGAACCCCCATGCCCTTGCCCGACGTAGCCTCCGCGGCCGGCCAGGCTCTCTTACGGAGAGTGAGCGGCCACAAGCCGGGCACGCGTGGGGTCCGCGGCGTGGGGCGGGGCGGGCACACCTGGGCCCCGCCCGGCGGAGGCGAGCAGGCGGAGCGGGGGCGGAGGGAACCCAACCCAGCCCAGCCCGTCCCATCCCGTCCCACTCCGCTTTACTCTACTTTACTCTACTCTGTCCCGTCCCTCCCCGTCCCACCCCTCATTCCTCCCTCCCTCCCCTCCCTCCTCCCTTCTCCCTCCCTCTGTGCGCGCCGGCGGCGGCGGCGCCGCGCTCCTCCAGCCGCGTCCGTGCAGCCCCGGCAGGTAAGCGCAGCGCGGCGGGCCCGGGGGGCGGAGCGGGGTGGGGGTCCCACAGTTCTCGCCCGCGAGAAGGTGCCCGCTTCCCATTCCCCGAGGGCTCCGTGTCCACGGCGCCCTTTGCCTCCTCTCTTTGGCTGTTTCTCTCGTGTTTCCGAACCTGGTCTACGTCCCACGGCGCAATTTGTCGGGGTCCTGTCCGGCGAAGGGCTCCTTCGGGATGGGCTCCAGTGTGTTCGAGGCGTCGCGTCAGGCTCCTATTCTTGCTGGACTAACGTCTCCGGGGCTGGCCTGAAATAACTGATGGGCACTTGTTTGATTAAGGAACACTAACAGGACTTACTTAGGATCTGCCCTCATATTTTTCTTTTTTCCTTTTTTTTTTCCCCTTTCCTCACCCCCTCCACCCCGAAATCTCTTTGGATTTATTTATACCAAATTAAGACAGGGGAAAAAGTCCTAGATAAAAAATGGTTGCCACCTCTCTCTCCTGACTTCCTCAGTCCTTCGGACGAAGAGCCTGCTCAAGTCCGATGGGAGCAGTGTCGGTGTATCCGTGGTGTTTACAAAGGTAAAGGACAGGGAGAAAATTAATGACAAGCATAAGGGTGTGATTTATTAGAGAAAGACCGGGAACGGGGGGGAGCAGGAGGGAAGCTAAAGGACAAAAGCCGTTAGCAAACTGAAGTGAGAAGACAGAGGTGGAACCAGAGGGACCAAGTTTCTTCCTCTCATTTATTTTCCTATGTTCTTTTAAAATAGCTCCACAGTGGGAACCACCCCAAAAAACTGCTTCCTATGGAAATATGTGAAAAATTTTCATTTTCACAAAAATGTTGGAATGTCTAAATTTAATTTTCTTGGAGATATCTCTGTGAAACAAGCTCACACCTTTATGATTTCAGTTGTCTGTGAATGTTAGAAGCTGCCTAAATTCCCTTTTTTTCCCATCCTTATTTGCTCCAGGTTTGGGTTAGTTTTCTGTGGTGTGTTTTTTTGTTTGTTTGTTTTTTAATTGTTGTTGTTTGCTTGGTTTTTTTTTTGTGTTTTTTTTTTGTTTTTTTTTTTTAAGTTTCAAGGTAAAGTAACTTGGGGGAAACTCTGTAGGCAGCTTGTGCTCTCAAAGTGTGGGGGAATTGGGGTAGCTGCAATCTTTTTGCTGGTAAGAACTGCTGCAACTCTTATCTTTTCAAAGAAAGTTTTTGCATGCTAGTTCAGGTTTGGTGTGTTGTACCATTTGGTCTAAAATGAATTACTCTCAGGTCTGGGAGTCGTGTTTCCATTTGGTGGCCAGGGCTGTGTGTTGTGCAGCCTGTTACTCTTGTGCGAGGATGGGCTATACTGCAGTACTAAAATAATATTTCTGGCAATTTCAGCAGTGGACTGAAGCAATACTCTGTGCGCACAGGCGTCAGTGAAGCTCTGCCCTGCAGCTTGCTATTACTGGCTATAGGCGTGCCGCATGTTTTTCCTTAACTGATATGGGCTCAGACTTACAAAGCAACTTGATAGGCCTGTGTTTTACTATTGTTTTTATTAAACATTAACCAAATAAAATTAAATGCTGTTTTGCTCCAGAATAGATTGACACTGTCTCATCCTGTGCAGTTGTACATGAATGGTGGTTGTTTTCTTTTTTGTACAGCAAATAACCAAGGAAATGTTATTTAGGAATACTAAAGCACTGCTGCATGATCAAGTGCTATCTTTATCACTCTCCATTACAGATCGCAGTAGTTAGACCCTTGGCTGCTATAAACCTTGTTCTGAGAACTTAGCAGTAGTGGTGCTGGTTGAAGAGAGGAAAACATTGGCTGGTGTCTGCTTTCTGTTCCTTTGCTCTTCAAAACAAATATTGAGGGTCAAAAGGTTAAACAGCTTTTGAGATAAAACACATGGAAAATGCAAAATTAAAGTAATGCTACACTGTGTACCCAGCTTTAATATGTGAACTCCATGTGTGAGTAACAGACAATCTTATCACTGTGACAAAAATACTTTATGGTCTTGTGGTTTTCATGGAAGACTGTAACTAAAATATAATTCCTTCTCTGCTTAAAAACAGGAAAAAATAAATATCTATCTTTATCTTGGTCTTATAGTGTCACACAGTTAAAGTCTTCGGGGAATCCAGGAGAGGTTGTTGAAGAAAGTGTTTTGCTCTGCTTTGTACTTACATGGGATTCGCTTTGATATCACTGTGATGAGCCCTTAATAACATGTTAATGGATAGTTAGCTGGTTTTCAGTGACCTATCCATATTGAGCTTGCCTTGTCTCATATTCAGAGGTTTAAATCAAAAGGCAAATAATTCTTCTGATCACTTTATTCCTTTGGAAGACCACGACCATCTTCCCTTTGAATACCCAGCAGTTTGAGCACTCTCAGAGGTGAACTGCCTTCTCCAGATGTCAGAAGAGCTGGCTTTGAGCACCTCTAGGTGGTGACCTGCCAGCACTTACTGAGCACTGTTGCTGTGTATCTGGCGTTTTTATCACATTGATGCAGAGAAAATTGAATGCAGCTCTTTTGCCATCAGGGCTGAGTGGGGATCTCTTCACAGGATATCGCTTACAGTCTTAGTAATGCTCAAGGATATGTGGAAGAATTTGAGAGTGGTAACCAGTACTGTGTGGTAGTTGTCCTTTTCACTGTTGTTTCCCTCACAAAATTAGAATTTGCTACGTAAGTGCAATTTCCCCCCTTTCAGAAAGAAAGTGCATGTAATTTAAGGGACACTTAAATTCAGCTTAAATCCATCTAAATGGGATATTTGAAGAGCTCCTGCTACACATAATGCCAGGGGAAAGATGCATACAACTGTTTTACTGAAAGAAGAATAGAGCAACCAATATTTTATCCCTCCAGCATCTTTAGTTATTGGATTAGTTCTTTATATGTTGTGCATTTCACTGGTTCATCTTTCACAATGGGCTGTATTATTTTTTCTATCAGTTTAGTAGAGTGAAAAGAAAACCAACTTTTAAGAAAATAAAGTGTGTCTTTTTCCATCTTCTCATGTCATTTTCTTTAAGATTGCTTCCATTTAGGTATGGTCCTCATTTGTTGCCTTAGGAGTTCTGGTAATTTGAAAGGAGAACACTGCTTTCCAGAAATGATCATGAGGGACTTGAGGCAGTAATGGCTTCAACTGGCAGTGGTTATATAGCATCTGATGTGTTTTTGACTTTTCCAGGTGTCACAAGGTGTTACTGTAGAGATGTGGCACTCCTCAGCAGTGCTGCATTAGGGCTGAACTTACACACTTCATGTTTTCCCCCATGTGTTTTTCTTCACAGCTAAAGCAGAAGCTTAAGGTTTCATCCATGGCCCATAAATGTCAATGGCAAAACCTATATTGGCACTGAATGACTTTGGATCGGGTGCAAGGCTGATGGGTTGCTTTGACAGAAATACAAAATTATTCCCAGGGCAGAAGAAAGTTCTGTCAAGGAAATGAGAGCTGCTGTTCTACTTACATGTCAGGGAACTTGAATTTTGGTTTTCTTCATTTATATTTCAAGCTTAGTTTCTTTGAAATATGTAGAAGTATTGCCTGTGCGATCTTGCACTTTCATTGATATATTGGTATATATGACAGTGAACCTCTGAATGTCTAGTACCTTGGTTAGGTTTTTGTTGAAAGTAGGGGAGAATTCTGAGAAGTGCCTGTCTTTGTGTACCCAGACCTCTCCTTCACTCCTCCATTGGTGTTTCTTGACTGCCTGACACACTTTCCATACTCCCAAGCTGATTAACAACACACCTGGCTTGCAAAATCTTGGTAATTGTTTGGATGAAGGTTGTACTCTAGGATCAGTTTTCATTTTTTAATGACTGGTGTCTCTAATTGTTGAAATAATGTTTCTATTTATGCAAATTGAGCACCAGAAAAGAAAAAAGCCTAAGTACTGGTGCTGGTTTGGGTAATATATGTGTGTCCCCATCTCACATGCAACTCCATGACCATGGCATTTCTCTTATAAGCTCTTGACAAACAATTTTGAGGTGGTTAAGGCATTGCATTTCTCTATAGAGGAACAATAGCCTAGCTTGGATTAGTGCAAAGTGACCAGAATTTTCTGATAGGCACAGCCTGGAATAGTTTGTGGACCATGTTTTTTTGGGTTCTGTCCTGATTTCCTGCTGGATCTGGGTCCTTCTTGACCCAGATACTGTCTTGATACCCCGATACAGGCAGTTAGGTTAGTGCACATAAAGAGTGGAGCACTGGTGCCTTTACCCCAGAAGTAAAGAAGTATTTCTTCTTAAAAAGAAAGTGAATCTTCTCCCTTTGCTTCTGGCAGGCAAAAACAGCCACAGACTTGTGGGGCTGCTGTGGTTCAAGGAGTCTGGGTAAGGCATGCCCACCCCTGGCAGCAGCACAGCCGGAGAGAGAGAACCACATCCCTCCTCCTCAAGCCACTCCTAGGATAATAGCCTGGACAAGTTCTAGCCTGGGGTGTGTAAAGTGTTTTGCTTTCCAAGTGCCTTGAAGATTTGTTTTGGTGGACATTGTGATGGATAATGGCCTGGCTGCTGGGGAAACAGGAGCAAAGCATTGTGCCTTACTGTTTCCCACTCATACATTGTAGTGTGGTCTGCTGCTGAAATGATGTAGGTGTTGATCAATGGCACAAGAAATGCCTTCAGTTGCAAAAGTGAGGAGGCAGGATCACTTTTAGAAGGAAAAATATTTTGGGAGTACAGATACGTATTGCAGAGAACTATATGTAGACTTTTGTGCAAACTGTTAACTTGAAAGGCATTGGAACGGCTTTTTTTTTTGGCTTCCATGTGATATACTCTAGATAAAATTTAGAGGTCCTCTCATTTTCTTTTCAAAAATACAAAGGTGATAAATATGAGAGACCAATATTATCTTTCTGGTTTTGCTTCTCTTGTGACTAAGAGGCCAACACCTCCTGAAGTGGATTTTTGAAACTCCTGAAAAAAATGTCTATGAGTTTGATAGTCATGTATGATAATTCTCAGTTTGGTGCAGGCCTCATGTTGCCATATTACAGACCATTCTGGCTTTTCTGTAGGAGTTTACATGTCACAGTGACTTTGGGGTAGGAATGGATTTCACAGGCACTTAATGCAGTGCATCCATTTCTTTGCCAGCTAGAAAACGTATTGCATATTGCAGTGCTTGCAGGAGCAAGCCTGAAAGCATTGGATTGACATCAAAGGCAAGATGTTTCTGTACAGAATGCTGGAGATTGTAAGAAGGGTAAAAATCTGGCAAAGGAAATGCCCCTTTCCCTCCCTCCTCCCATATTTTTAGAGTGTGTACGGCAGATATGAAATGGTGCTGGTACATTATTAATGGGAACAGAAGTTTTTTCTTAGAAGTTTTTTTTTTGCCATTTGAGGATGATTATTTTCACCCTGGGTGGAAAAATATAGCTAAAGTAGTATCCATTTTTTATTAAGAAGAAGTTAGCTACAGCAATAAATGTTGGATGAATATTGAATGTTTACAACATAGAGAAATTTGTATCTTCTTTGAGTAAGTGGGTGATTATTTAATAGCAGAACATGAACTCTAGCAAAGACTTACTGGAATCCAAGCAGAGAAGAGAGATGCTGTACAGGTCATACCTGTTTTTAAGGTGGTAATACTTCAGGTTGGTGTTTGTAGGAAAGGAGAAAGACTGATAAATTCTCAAGCTTTCATAGCTACATAGCTTTCAAGTGTGGCAAGTGTTATTTTGTCTGCTGTGAAGGGGTTTTGATAAAGGGACTGTAGACACTGGATTTCACTAAATATTTAGTCTTTGATAGTGCAGTCTGTTTTTGACCTGTAGTGGTTGTCAGATCAAGGGAAATGGGGTGGCATTTTATAGCTGCAGTGTCTGAAGGACAGAGGACAGTGTGCCTCACCCAGCCAGGATGTGGGTGTCCATAGCCAGGGTGTTTGTGCAGAAGAAAACTCAAGTTTGTTTGCTGCTCCATTCTGAATCAGCTTTGCTGGTGTCAAGTGAGGTGCAAGGGCTGAAGGAGGGGTGGAAGGTTCTGGGGGTGCCACCAGTGCAACAGTCACTGTCCCTTCAGCTCACAACACAGAAGCCCAGTGGGTGGTGAGCACCCCTACCCTCCTGCTGCTTTGGATCAAGGACAAGCAAATTGTCAGTGTGGCACCAGCTGCAGCTCCTGCCAGTTGGATGGCTGGTGGCAGGAGACCTCAGAGGAGGACTGCAGGTTGGTACCTCAAGCCAATGACAGTTTCAGGAAAAGGTCACCTTGCTTCTAGGTGTTGCCTTGCACTGGGAGGGACTGTGGTGGTCATTATCATTATTATGGTCAGTATTTTTTTTTTGTTTGTTTGTTTGTTTGTGAGCCTGCATTAGGTGCTCACTGACTGTCTTGATGGGATCTGTTTTCTTGTGGTTACTGTGTTTTTTACAATCTCTTACTGCAGTGGTGTCGCTTCTTGAGTCCTGGAGCTTTCAAGGTTTCATGGTTGTGTTACTAACCATTTTTGCAGTTACTTGTAACCAGATGTGAAGCAGCAAAGGGTGGCAGTGTGTATGTGTGCTTGATATTCTGTCTGGACACTTCTGAGCTCTTTCATTGATACTCCAGCTAATATAAGTAATTTGTGCACTCTTGTGCATAATTGAATTGTTGTTTCAATGTCTGTTGTGACAAGTGTGTTTTCAGTGATTGTCTGTAGAGACTGGATCAGTAGTTTTACAAGATATGTACAGTCCTCTTATGAGTTGCACTGGAAAGTGTTTCATGAGGTAGTGAAGCTGTAATGTAGGATGTAAAGGGGAAATTTGGCTACTTTGCCTAAGGTTGTGCTTATCAGAGTAAACTTTGTGGCATGTTTCTGTAGTTGCATGCTAACTTTGAATATATAAAACTAATTATTGAAGTAAAAAGCGTTTGGGAAATTGGTAGGGGAATGTTAGAGAAGTATAAATTCAGACTGATAATGATAAGCTTGTCAATCCCAAAGGAGAGTAAAATGCAGTAAGGTCTGTATTACTACTGTGTTGCGTGTCAGTGACTATTGCACTTGGAAGATGTCTTTGCAAATGTGTACACAGCCTGGTAAAGTCTTGTGTGTTGTACTGGCGAAGTATTAGTACAGGAGAATAGCCTGAACATTCCCTGCGTCCATCTGAGAATGTCTCCAGGAATTTCTGTCTTGTCAGGATGAACCCCCCAGCTTGTAAGAGCATGATGACCTGTGCGTCACAGTGACACTGGGATATACTAGGAGTGGTGTTTGAGCAGATGTTAATCACCCACATAAGCATTAGATTTGCTTGAGGAGCAAAGCCTGTGCTTTCAGTGAAGAATTCATTGGGATTTTCAGCTGTTTCTATCTACGTGTCTCCCTATTTGTTGTTACATTCCTGCAGACACAAGTCCAGTGCATCAATAGGTCATTGCCTCTTCATTCCTCTTGCCAAGGAAATGGAATTCACAAATTGTTTTCCTGAGATACTGCAGTGGGACAAACAACTTCAGGGAAATGGATGTGTGGATAGGTACCTAGCAGTCAAGGAGTATCATCCTGAATGTGACTTATACTTGAAAGATACCGTTATAAATGTCTATCGAGTTTATTGGTCTTTCTGTCTTTCCTTTCCCTTTCTGTTCCTCCCAAAAATGTGTCATATGTGGAGAGCAATTCTGTGGAAATGAGCCAGGTATCTTTGAGCTGCCCTGGGCATGGTTTCTGCAAAGGGCTTTGAGAGTTGTCCCAATGTAGCTAGCAACATTACAGGATTGTTTTGCTCCTCCTAAATATTTTGATGGAAGTACTAAAAACTTTACCTTAGAGCAGTGTATTTCCCTGTCCAAAAGCCTTGCAAACAAAAGAAGACTTTTCTGAATTAGTATTTGCTTCCCATGTCTTTTAGCTTCTTGTTTACAGTAGTTACAGTGTCCTATTTCAAAAGCCCATGCTAGTGGGACTGGAAACTGGCTGAGACTTCAGGGTATTACTGTAATCAGAACAATCCTGGTATTAATGAATGGACTAAAAATGTGTCTTTAGAATTATTCAATTTTGCAAACAGTTGATAGGAGTACCATAGGTTAATGCCTGCTTTTCCAAGAAGTACAGTGTGTTTCTGTCTCCTACCTTGGATTGCTTAAGTTTCACATGCAAAAGCATCCTAGAAGGTTCAGCCTAGAGGAAAAAAAGTCAGGGGGAGATATGCAAGCTGATGACAATCTGATGACAGGAGGGAATTACATGATTGCAGAAAACATAAATGTCTTAAAAATAATATGCCTGAGCAAAGGCTTATGCCATGATCCTGCATATTTCCTTCCCCAACATCTCTTCCACAAAGTTTCTTGCCATCAGTTGCACAGATTTTTATGACCAGTTTCTGTTTGAGAGACTTGTTTACAGCCTTTTCAGTTCTTCTTTCTAAATTGTTCCTAATATGCTATGAATATTAGGAGGGGATCTGTGTGGGGGTCTTCGGTATAATTTGGTAAAAGTAACTGAAAACAGTTAGTTTTTCCCTCAGAAAGTGGCACAAAAATATAGGAACAGTTTTGGCAAAGAAGCCACACCCTGCTCCTTTGTGCGTCAAGGGGGAGGGGGGTGGGGTGGAAATACTGACTTTTCTTGGAGCTCCCAAGATGAGGTGACATTTCTTAGTTGGTAGGAAACCCGAATGTGCACTTGCCATGCATCTGCCTCTTGCAATTGCACCAGAAGTCATTCTGTGCTCTGTATATTCCTCTGACCGTTCCCCTTGTGGTTTGATTAACTTTCCTCCCAAGACCCTGCAAGTGTCATCTGCTTGTATAAGCTGTGTCTCCACTAGAGGGGGGGTGCCAGTATTGCTGCAGTGGGAAATGTTGAGGATTTGGTAAGTTGTGGTGCTTTACTCTTCCTTCTCGCCTGGCAGTGTTGCACATTGGGTTAAGTGGAGTATTCTTGTGAGGAAGGCTGCTGTAAGACTGAAGGCAGCAGCTGACCAAGTAGTAGGCGTTGGGTTATTCCAAAACACTGTCAGTTCTGCCAGCATGCCATAGTGCTTTTTTGTATAGAATTATAGACTGATTTGGGTTGGAAGGGACCCAAAGGATCAGCTAGGTCCCAAGTCCCTACCACAGACAGAAACACTTTCCACTAGACCAGGTTGCTCAAAGTGCTGTGCAGCATAACCTTGAAGAGTTCCAGGGATTGAGGTATCCACAGCTTCTCTGGGCAACCTGTTCCAGTGTCTCATTACTCTCACACTAAATAATTTATTCCTAATATTAATCAATATATACCATCTTTCTGGTCAATTACCCCCTGTCCTATCACTACATACACATATGCCTTTCAGCTTTTTTTATATGCCCTCTTTAGATATTGAAAGGTGCTATAAGGCCTTCCCAGAACCTTGACTTCTCCAGTCTGAACAACCCCACTCTCTCAGCCTGTCTTCGTAAGAGAGCTGCCTCAGCCTTCTGATCATTTCTATGGCACTCTCTGCACTTGCTCTTTCTTCTGTTCAGAGATCCAGAGCTGGATGCAGTACTCCAGGGAGGATCTCCTGGGAGGGGAGTATGAGGTTGGTTACTTAAGAGAAGCCACTCAGTAGTGGGAGGCTGAAAATCAGACCCAGCATGCCTAAGTGGGCTGTGTCAGGGATGAGAATAGCTGTGCATGGGCCTCAAGCTTTGGTGTCATAGACACAGCTGGTGTGTGCAATTGTGGGATGCCTAAAAAGTCTGGTTTGTGGGCGGATTTCAGTACATTCTCCTTTTGTGGCCTGGATCCCTTGAACTTCTTAGTTTATTTGTGCGGTCACAAAAAATGTCTTAGTGGTTCCCAAGTAATGCTTTATGGCTTATGCTTTTGTTACAAAACTGTCTGAAGGAGACTTTGAATTGTGTATGCCTTTAAAGTCTGTACCCATGCTCATGTGCACCAAGTTCCAACAGAAGAGCTGGAGGCAAACTGCTAGTTAGTTCTTGTTTTCTTTTTTCTTTACAAATAATCCATTGATACTGAGTTGTGCTTTTGTCCAGTAGGATTGTTTTTTTTGCCTTTCTTAATCCTTAAAAGATATGCAAAAGGAGTTTAAAAATGGTGAGACAGACTAGATAGTGCTTGGACACTAGCCTTTCTGTCATCATATAGGGTGGAGTTTTTTTGATTTTGTTCTGCTGTTATATCAACTCCATTCTGCCTCCTGGCTTTCTGTTTTCACTTGAATTTGTGGCATCTCTCAAATATTCTGTTTGAATATTTGTTGTTTCTGTTGGGCATTGTATATATTGAGGACCTAGTCAGAGAAGCTGAATAATTACTGAAGTATGGTGTGAACTTACAACAGCCTACTTAATTCATGTGACCTCTTGCATGCATTAAGAGCCTGTCTGCTAAACACAACTCAGAGTTAATCCAAGTCAATTCTTAAAGTGAATTAGTCAAGCTGTGAGCTAATGCTCTGTATTTACCTTCTTGTTCAGATAAGCAGCAGCCTAAGTTGCTTTAAACTTCACTTGATAGTTGAAAGGGGAAGGGTCAGAGGGAAAGGTGATGAAATCTTGGTGTTTTCTTCATATCTCTCATTTAAGGGCATATTTCAGTATTGCTTTGCATTTATAAATCTTGAATTCATAGAATGACCAGCATAAGCTACCCAAGGCCAAAAGCCAGTACTCTGCTGCGGTTCTCTACTAAGCATCCCTGACAGAGCCTGCTGCTTACTCTCAGGGTATTTTGCAGAGTGTGTTACTTCTTGATCATCCATTAAAACTATTCCGCAAAGAGTCCAAACAGTTGAGTTGGCATACTGTAAACAGAAGGGGCCATGATGCAGACTGTGAGGACTAAGAAGCCCTGTTGACCTCTGCCAAGAAACTAGTAACCAGTCCAATTTTACAGCAGGGATTCACAAATTCTGAGTGTATTGTTCTGAGCACATCAGATACTTGCATGATGGACAAGAAGTAATTCCCTTTCATTTGTCAACATCAGGATTTTTGTTGTCTTGAGCTACTGGGTTTGCTCCCCTCCATTTTGACAAGATCAAAGGTAAGATCTTATTTCTGGGTCACTGCTGTCTGTCTGATAAGTTTGTTTGTGGCCTTGGGAAAGAGCAGTGACTTGTTAATTCTAAGTTGTTTCACACTTCAGGTTAACTTTGCAAAATACAGCACTGCAGAAAGTGTCTGGAGAACAGTCAGATGAATCCATGCAGATGTTTCTGAACAGTCAGTTGAACCAATGCATAAATATTTCTGAAGGAGCATGACTGTTATTTGTGGTTTGAGGGATTGATAAATAGTTCCTGTGTCTGCATTAGTGGTAGCCTGAACCATGTTAAGCTATTGCCTTACAGTCTTAAATGTATTGAGTGAGTGGGGGTAATAGTTGGCAAATTTCTATTTCAGATAAACTAAATTAAACTCCTGTTTGTGTATCATTGGTCATGGTGCATGTAGGTCTTTATTGAGGTGGTGCCTCTTTAATTTGCGATTTGGGGTTTGGCATGCTTAATTATGAACTTCCTTGGCTTCAGCATTTCCAGATTATTGTATTTTATGGTGGCTTATTCTGCCTGAAGATTGAACATCTGTTTTGTGGATGTGGGGTAAAAAGGAAGTATTCGTTTTAAGGCTGGCCCCCCTCAAAGCTGTTTAGAGAATTGTGACATTTTGTTATCATCCAGATGTTTTTTTTAATCCAGCAAAAGGATATTGCCTGAATGTTTAAATACAAACTTGTTTCAGAAGAGTGCCGGCCTATTACTAGTTTTCTGAGTTTAAAACAAAAGGTGGAGTTTACAAATGTACAAATGGTGGAATTTACAAATGGAGTCTCCGTTGCTGATCTATAGAAGTGTTGAATTTCATCACTTTGTTATTTCTTCTTGGAATCAAATATTAAAATTCTTTTTGTAAGTTGTTCAGAAGATTAAGTTCTTGTATAGGCTGCCCTGGGATCCGGTCCAGCAGGGTGGCCCACAACTGGCTAATCCGCAGGTGCCCAGATAGTTATGGATAGCTCAACCAGAGAAACAGGAGGATGCTCAGGCTGCTGTGTTCCACAAGGGTTTATTGTAGGAGAGGCAGAGGGCGAGGGAGGTAGGAGAGGTGCAGGGAGACAACCACTCAGAAAGGAAGCAGACTCTGAGAGCCCCGAGGGAAGGCAGGGCTAGGATATTTAACAGTGGAGGGGGTAGGAGTGGTTGGGGTACAAACGAGCAAATAGGAGAAAGGCCAAGGGGAGGAACAAGGATGGAGTAATGTACACGGAACCAATGGAGAAAGGGGAAAAGAGTGGTTTTACAGAAAGAACCAATAGGGGTAACGAGAACAATGAACCTTTTAGAACAGGGGAGTATAACAGCTGTTGATTGACATGTACCAGGGAGGGTACAGCATCTGATGGACAAGTCCTCTTATACTTGTGTAGCTTCCCATGGCAGCTCAGGGGCCCCTCCCACATTCTTGTGCTTTTTCTGCTAAGGAGTGATAGTTTGGAGAAAAGAATCCTGATTTCTAATGTAGTGATTTATACCTCACTAGAATCATAATCATATAATGGCTTGGAAAGGACCTTAAAAGCATCTAGTTGCACACTCCCTGCCATGGACAGGGGCGTTTTCCCTAGACCAGGTTGCTCAAAGCTCCATCCAGCCTGACCTTAAACACTTCCAGGGATGGGGCATCCACACCTTCCCTGGCAACAAGGATTTCTTCCTAATATGTAATCTAAATCTACTCTCTCTCAGTTTTAATTCATTCCTCCTCCTCCTGTCTCTACATGGTCTTGTAAAACATCCCTCTATCTTTCTTGAAGGCTTCCTTCAGGTCCTCGTAGGCTGCAATTTGGTCACCCTGCAGCCTTCTCTCTTCCCAGCCGAACAATCCCAATTCCCTTGACTTTTCCTATAGGAAAAGCTACATCTCTCTAAACATCTCCTCTGGACTCAGTCTAACAGGTCCGTGTCCTCCCTGTGCTGGGACCCCAAAACTGGATGCAGGGTTCCAGGTGGGGTCTCACCAGAGCGGATCACAGGAACAGTATCCCCTCCCCTTCTGGCCACGCTGCTTTGGATGCAGCCCAGAACACGTTTGGCTTTCTGGTCTGGGAGTGTCCATGGCTGGGTCATGTCCAGCTTCCCACCCACCAGCACCCCCCAGTCTTCAAGCAGGGCTGCTCTTGATCTGTTCATTCCCCAGCCTGTGTTGATACTGGGAGTGTCCTGACCCAGGTGCAGCACCTTGTTCCTGGTCTTGTTAAATCTCATGAGATTTCCATAGGCTCACTTCTCAAACTTGTTCAGGTCCCTCTGGATGACATCCTGACCTTCAGGTATGTCAAAAGCACCACTGAACTTGGTGTCATCTGCAAATTTGCTGAGGGCACACTCTATCCCTGCAGCTATGTCATTAATAAAATTGATACAAAATCCTTTGCCCACTATTATCTTCTTGAATTATATTAATTAAAAAAAAAAAAAAGAGAATGTATTTTGAGCCAAATTCTGTCCACTACTCTTGCAATTCCAGTGTTCAGAATAATTTTAATGAGCAGCTCCTTCCTCTGTCACTTTTTCTCTCTCTTTTTATTTTTCTTTTTAATAACAGAAGAGATGGAAGAGAACAAAAGCATGCACCATACTTTCTTTTACACACAAACGTGCACAGTGCACACAGTGCTGGCAACAGTTAATAATGTATATTAAATTATGAGCTATCTATGGTTACTTTGAACTTTTCTGCCTCTTCATTAACTAGTTCAAATTTCTTATCTGTCAGTAGAAATAAACAATTCTAAAAGAGTTTCAGAAACTGCTTTGAAATTACTTCTTTTCAGAGTATTTGGCACTATAGATGTCAGTATGATGAAAGTGTATATTTTGAAAATACAGTCACATGACAGCAGCTTCATTGTGATTGTGCTATGAGAGACCATCCATATTGTAGTAACTTGTTTACATAAACCTGAGCAGTTTGGCATTATTCTCCTGGAGTTGGTGTCTAGCTGTATTTTTCCTCTTTATTTTCTTGTGATTCTGGAAGATTGAAGTAGGGAGAAAATGTTGAAATCAGATGATTGCATGAATTATTACTCTGAAATCTTCCTAGTTCTTTAAGTTGCTTGAAATGCAAAAATTAAAAATTCACTTTCAGAGATATTTTACTGTTCTGGTATTTACAAATTAAAAAAACATTATGGAGCTGCTGCTGCAAGCTGTTTCTTGAAGATGGTGCTGTGGCTAGCAGAGATGTTTTAAAGCAATTTTTGCATGTCTGTGTGTTTGGTGTGATTATTTTACACTGACCTGTTCATTGTGTTGAAGAAGCTCTTAATACATCCCAAGAGACATGCATCTACCAGCCAGCATCCCTTGCATTAAGGCAGATGCTCACTCTTTTCCTCCAGAGAGTAGCAAGTTCTCCAGCCTTAATGAGTGGCAAAGGAAGAATCATCTCTAAGCAATTCCTAACAAGCAAACACTTATGTAAGTCATTAGAAGAAGCTAGATAATTACTGAAATAATTCTAGAGGTGCTGAATAGTAATGGGAAGGCAGACTGATGTGTTGGCTTTAAAGGGCTAATTGCAGGAAAATGAGAACTGAGGAAGCCATGCAGAACTTTTTTTGAATTTTCAGACAAAGCTCTGCTTTTCAGAGAAGTACAAGGCTCCAAGAGAAGATGAGGTATCATTCTGGGTTTAAAAACCAGCAACAAAATGCTCCCCAAGAGATGGGTGTGGAATAGATACAATATGGAAATAATAAGGAAAGGAGGTTTAGCAAGTGAGAGAATTGCACAGGATGGTGCAAACTGACCTAGGTCAGGGAAGTATGGAAAGGATTCTGCAAAAAGACAACTACATTAAATAAATGGAAATTTTGTCTGACTGCAAATGAGATTAAGAGCCTCAATCTGTAGCAGAGAAAAAGGTATCCTGTGTTTAGCAAGGAAAAGGAGTATGATTCAGTTTTTGAGAGCACAGTCATGACAGTTCTAGCAAAAAAAAAAGTTGAGATGTTAATAGAAAATTAGAAGTGTGCCTCTTTTTTTATTTTTTCCTTATTTTGGTAAATTTTTCTTCATCAGTATGCAGAGAAACTTGGTGGATTAGCCTCTGCTGATGTGAGTCCAGTTTGTATCATAACTGACATGACTTAGGGTGAATGTGTTCATGACTTCACATGTTACAATGCCAAATCCTATGGGTTTGTCTTTTCAAAGTATGCTTTCTGTCACTTAATAAAATGTGACATTTTCTTTTCCCTCCAAAACCCAAAAGTAACAAAATACACAACTCCAAGACAAAAACAATTCCTGACAGAATGAACAGCTTGTAATTTTGGGACTAATCTACTCACTTAAGATCATCTGGAGGTCCTTTCTGGGGGGGAACCTCAGAGCATGTAAAGGAGAAAGTTAGACATGTGTAGTTTAATTACAGTCTCTTGAGTTGTCTGCCCTTTGGTGGAACCCAGTGCATGACTGTGGTCAGTCTGCCTTTGTCATCCTCAGAAGGAGTATGGGGCAAATTAGAGTGGCATATGGAAAAGATTACCCTGCAAGGTAAAGGCTTGAAGATATTATACTATCTACTGGTTTGTTTGGTCATTTTCATTGAAAATCTGTGAAGAGAGGTTTCTGTCCTTTTATACATTCAGATTGCTCTTCTGCTTTTATTTGGGGATGTGGGCAGGCTCTCTAACCTTGCCTTGGTGGTGTCACTGTAAAGGTATCTTTACTGAACCATGTTGTTTGTGAGCAGCTGCGTGATGACACTATTTTGTTGTTGTAAATTAATTCACTGCATGATAAATGATTAAGGTGACAGGTTATTTCCCTAATCTTACAGAGGGGAAAGAGGACAGTTTCACACCACACTCCCTCTACAGAGTTTGTGAAACTATTTAGCTTGGTTAAGGAGACTCCACCTGGGGTGTCTTTGCTAAACTTGCAGGCTCTATTCTGTCACAGGAAGCCTCAGCAGCAATCTTGTAGTACTCGAATTATTGAGGCCAGAACAATGATCTTCTCCAGATTAGCCACAGAGCTTCTATTCAACAAGGTTTGAATGACATAATTTTTTTTTTTCTTGTTTGAAGCACAGACTGCACTGTGAATGCAAATGAATTAGGTTTGAGATCCTCTGTGAAACCTTGTGTTGTGGGAGAGTCCTACTGAATCTAAGGGCAATTTTTAAAATTTGTATAGAAATAAATTTCTAGCCTCAAATCACTACTGAATTCTTCATCTTTTTTCCTTACCTAAGAAAGGCTAACAGCTCTATTTTGAAAGTAAAGACTGAGGTAATGGAAACTGGAAGTCTCTTTTAGCCCAAGGAAGTTGCAAACTTCCCTGCAGCAGCTTTTAAAAGTCTGAAAGTCTTTGAGGTGTACAGGTGTGATTTGGTGGAAGGCAGAAGGGAAGATAGGAAACATGAGTTTCTTTTTTTCTCTTTTTTTCTGGATAGTAATACACTTTGGGACTTCTGCATTTTAGTTTGATCTTTAAGTGAGCTCTTGTGTTTGTTTTGGTTTGGGTTTTTTGGTCACATGCTTTTCAGGTACCTGGGCATCTTGAAGTTAAATTTTCCAAGGTACTGTCTGTTATTTCATTTTGATTTGCTTAAATAAAAGCTGAGTGCTCTGGCCAGCTGATGCTGTTCCAGTAAAGCAATCAGCAAGCTGAGAGACAGCTAAGCATGCTGCTGTCCTGCTTCTGATGCTGTTCATGGCTAAAGAGATGGTTGCTCTTAATATTATAGCTGAATGTATGCTTTGGCTGGCAAATTGCAATCAAAGCAGGCATCATACCAACACAAAAGTAGATGTATTACTTATGCGGAACCATAGCAGTAAAAAATCCCTGACTCTTTGTTATATCACTGAATCACTTCCAAGACAATTGTTTAGGACACTATAATTCCAAAGTGAGAGCAGCGGTGGACGCATTACCGGTTTTGACATGTTCAGTGATTGGGTTTGATCTGTAATTGGAAGAGTTTTTTGTCCTGTTTTTCTGGTTGCCAAAGTCCTGAGTGCTTAGATTGCTGAAAACAAAGAAAAAAATCCTACAAAAGCACACACTCATACACACAAAAACCTCCAGAAAAAAACAAGAAAAAACCAAACCAAAAAAATAAGCCACACATACCACATTTTTTTTATTATTTTTTGATGACAGTGAAACATTTAAAACACTACATTATTCTTGTTGCAGGTCTCCTTTTCTCTCCTTCCCTCCCTTTCAAGCCTCAATGGTATTTTGCTTAGCCAGTTTCTGTGTTGTCTATTTATTGTATCAGGTTGGAAAATTATAATTTTTAATAATTGTGCTGGGTATGTTTGCACTCAAACAGTGCAATGCTTCATCAACAACAGGAGTTCTGTGAGCAGAAGTGGCCTGGATAGACATTGATGCTGTTGGATTAATGTTCTCAGACAGCAAAAGAAAATTCTGATCTCTTAAACAATATCTGCAAGGAATTTACATTTCATGTCAAAGTGAATTAACTACTGACAACTGCAAAGAAATTACTAGGTAGGTCCCTAGGGGATTCCTCCACAGAGACAGGGATTCGATGGAAAAATGTTTCTAGATATAAATTGATTGCCAGTTGTGGTTTGGGTAAATATATGCACTGTGTTTTGGGGATGAGGTATTATTTATATAAGCATCTTTTATTCTGTGTAGTTATTGCCTGTCTTTGGTGCATATGTAAGAGCTTTTGCCCCTATATAGCATGCTAGTCCAACAGCAGCATGAGAAATTCACCTTGTTTCCTGTATCTCAGTTTCTTCTGCAGAAGCTTGTTCATTAATAAGCTCAGTTTTGTTGTACCTTCAGTCAGCCTTTGATCTTTAGTCTTAAACTTAAAAATCTTGCCAATTTAGGGCTGATTGTAACTTTTGTTAATTTTGTAACCTTTTGTAACTAATACTAAAAGTATCCCACTTTTGATACTGGGAAATGGCCGAGTCAGGTATGTTTTACTATGGGTTTTGGCTTTGTTTTGTTTTTATTTCAGTATTTGCAAGGTAGAGATTGCCTATTGTTGTGTCTGAAACTTTTCATATATTAGCAAATTCCATTCTATTTTTTTAGACAGTGAAGTTAGACTCAAGAAATGTCTGGCTTTACTGGCAGGGACTGTTTCCAGAGGGATTTATGGTGTAGCCAGCTCAAGAAATATGGTGAGCTTGTCCCTTGTTTTTGGCACTCCCCTTCCAGACTTCCATGACCCCTCAGCAATACTTCACAAATCCATTTTCACAGTGAATTTATTCATTCTTACGAAGAGCTTCCAAATGGTGAGAAGCTATAGCTCAGTAGTTTTTTTCAAGCAGTCTGGCCAGTGATTAGAAACAGCAGACAGGTAGGCTTTGGGGTGGACATATTTGTAGAACTGTTCTTCACTGGGATGATGGTGTTGAATGTGCTGTAAGAAGAGGTGTAACTCGTGCATTTTGTTGGTAGTTGTACCAGTTTGATAGTGAACCACTGAGAGATTCCAAGTCAGAACTACAATTTAATAGGAAAATTGAAATAAAGGCAGAAAACTCTGGCTTAAACTGACATAGTCAGAATACAGCCTGATACCCTGTTGGTCAGGGTGGGGGTAGCAGTCCAGTTAAATGGTGGGTATGGTTCTGTTGAAGTGTTGATCCTGTAGTAAAGTCTAGTCCTTCTCCAGTGGTGGTTGTGGAGCTCTTGAACTCTGGGAATCCAGTGGTAGATGCTCTGGTGTTCCAAACCTCAGATTACGTCCAGGTAGGAATGATTGGTTCCTCCCCCTGGGCAGGGCATCTCACAAAGGGATGATGTAATTTTATGAGTCATGCAGACTCAGTGGCCCATTAGCAGAAGATATCCCTCAGAGAAAGCTATCAGGGATGAGTCACAGAAGAGATAAAGAGCACTGCTCCACCTGGTTTTAGTAGCTTGATCACACAGCAAGATCAAATAGGAAATACAAATCACTGGAAGTAATCATGGACTGGTACAAAAGCAAAAATTTCAGATTATTATCAGAAGTGGAGGAGGAGGTGGTAGTGGTGACGTGCTGAGGAGACCTTACCATATTATCAACTACCTGAAAATGGGAAGCTATGTTCTCTCTTTACTGACAGTTTGTGCCATATCTTATGGATATGTCAAAAATTAAAAGCTGCTCTATGGAGTCCTGTATGGCACGTTGCAAACCTGTTGATGGAAAAGTTGGATCAAGTCAGGTTGCAGAGCTTAAAGCTATCCAGTTGGCTTTGGATATCACTGAATGAGAGAAGTGGCCAGCACTCTTATCTCTGCACTGACTCATGGATGGTGGCAAATGCTCTGTGGGGATGGCTGGAATGATGGAAAAAAGACAGCTGGCAGCACAGAGGGAAACACATCTGGGCTTCTGAATTGTGGCAAGACATCTCTGCCTGGGTGGAGGAGTTGCTATAAAAAGTATGTGCTGTAGATGCACATGCACCCAAGAGTCAGGCTTGTGAAGAACATTGCAACAGCAGACAGGTGGATGACCTGCCAAGGTTGAAATGTCGGATGGATCTGGACTGGCAATAAGAATTACTTCTGGCTCAGTGGGCCCATAATGCTTCTGATCATCAGAGAAGAGATGAAACACATGGTTGGGCTTGTGATCTAGGGGTGGATCTAACCATGGCAGTACCTCCCAAGTTATCCATGTAAGATGTGTGCTGAGATTAAGCAGGCCAAGTGAGTGAAACCCCTATGGTATGGTGGGCGGTCGTCCAAATACGTCCAAGTATGGGGAGGCCTGTCAGATTGACTACATCACACTGCCCCAGACACGCCAAGGCAAGCACTACATGCTCACAATGGTGGAAGCCACCACAGGATGACTGGAGGTCTGCTCTGTGCCTTATGCTGTGGCCCATAACACCATCCTGGGCCTTGAAAAGCAGGTCCTTTGGAGGCATGGTACCCATGTGTCGTGGTTTGACATGGAAGTGAATTTTTTCAGGAAGTTGAGTCAAACCAGTCAGTAGTCAGGTTTGGATACTGGCACCTGGGGTAACCGCTCAAGGCATGGACACGCCTCTGAGAACACAGAGGATTAAAAGCAAGAACTCCTAGGGGAACTGTCTCTCGTTAGTTCTGGTCGTGGAAGAGTGCAGACTCTCCCCTGCCCAGCCACGGGCTGGGTGGGGGAGGGGAAGCCATGCGGCCTGGTTGAGGTAGGCCGGGGGCTGAAGGACTGGAACCGAGCCAGCTCCTGAGGACAGAAGGGTGGAGAGAAACGGAGATGCCTTTGTTTTCCCCCAGCAGAGGGAAAGAGACAGAGTGTGATGGTATCTGAAATTTCCTGGCAGAGGAGAAGGAGAAGGTGGGGAGATGCCCAGCGTGGGAGTTAGAGTTAGTTCTGGGCAGAGATTTCAGCTGTCCGGGGAGTCTGAACTTTTAACCCTTTCCTGGGAAATGAAGGTTTTGTAAAATATTACTCCTCCTCAATTTATAGTGGAAGAGAGACAGTCCGGGACCTGAAATGTTAGAAGAAGAAATTTTTAGGTGGGAGGAGATGATGGAGTAGCTTTTGGCTGGACTTTTCTTGTTAGCCATAGACTGAACCAAATTCTCCTGCAATAGAGACTGCATTTTAGGGAGATGCAGTGGTGAACCAAAGAGACCTGCTTCAGCAACTACCAACACTGGAATGGCAAGAGCAGAGGAAAGCTGAGGAGGGAATGGTGATGCCCTCTGTCTTCAGGAAGAAGATGATCTCTGTTCTTCGACCCTCGGCCCCAGGGGAAAATGGGGGGGACTGTAGTCCCAAGATGAGAAGCTGAACTGTTGTCTCTTTTGGTCCGTGGCAAAGCATCCTTAAAGGAGCCCTATAGGCAGTCTGTCCATGCACAGTGGTGAGAGCACTGTGACATGGAGAGTGTCACACTGGCAGATTTTTCTCCAGGCGGTTGCCATGTGTGACATGGACACACAGAAGGGTGGCAACTGTGTTTCCTGGGGGGTCTATGGTGCAAGAGAGACTTCTCTCTCCCTTGATGGACTGAGTATTGATTATCTGAAGGGTGGCAACTTGATTAGGAATCCCAGGTGATGGTTGATGATGGTTGTTTTGGAAACTGTGTGGGAGGAGGAGTGTTTTGGAGGGTCTTCATCCTCGATTTAGTGTGTGTGTCTTTTACAGTAGTAGTAGTTTAATAAAGTTTTTTTCTTTTGTTATTAAGCTTGGGCCTGCTCTGCTCTGTTCCTGATAACATCTCACAGCATTTATGTTGGGAAGGTGTATTTTCATGGGGGCGCTGGCATTGCGCCAGTGTCAAACCATGACACCCTGAGAGGATTGAGTCCAACAACGTAACTCATTTCAAAAATAGACACCTGGCCCAGAGAGCACACGATTGAGTGGGTTTGTCATAGTCCCTATCATACATCAGTCTCTGCGAAAATTGAGCAGTGCAATGGACTGCTAAAAACCACATTGAAAGCAATGGACAGTGGGACCTTCAAGCACTGGGATCTACATTTAGTAAAGGCCACCTGGTTAGTTAACACTAGAGGCTCTTGTATTAGAGCTCTACTCTTTGAGCTGGCCCTGCCCAATTCAAACCTCCACATACTGTGGAAGGGGATAAAGTCGCTGTAATGCATATGAGAAATGTGTAAGGGAAGACAATTTGGATTAGTGCTGCCTCAAGAAAAGGCAAACCCATCCATGGGATTGTTTTTGTTCAAGGACCTGAGTGCACTTGGTGGATAATGCAGAGGAATGGGGAAACATGGTGAGTACCTGAAAACGAACTTGCTTTTTGGATGAGAAGAGTCTGATTTATTGGTTGCTGAATGACACTGCCACTATATGCCATAACTACCAAGGACAATGAGTATGGACGCTCCAGAAACACCAGTCATGAGCTCCTCATAGAGCCCCCAATCATGGACTAAATGAACACAAGAGTATTGGGGCATGATGCAGATGACATAGAATGAGGGGTGCATAGTGCTTGTTTGTTGGCCAGGACAGAGTTAATTTTCACACAGTAGCTGGAAGGGGTCAGAGCCTGGAGCCTTGTGGGTGTGCCTAGGTGGCTGTTCTATGCCAGGCACATCATCATAGGGGGCTGGAAGCAAGGGAATCCTGCTTCCCAGAAGGAGGCAGGGCTCACAGTCAGGAGGAAAAATATGGGCACAGAAGACCGAGGGTCTGTGCGTGGTTCATTGTCTCAGGGGCAGAATGGCACCAGGTCGGTATTTGAGCACTTTTGCATGTAAATCACCTTCTTTATGTATACTTATGTTACAGCAACTTATTGTTGCTGCTACTGTCCGTATTCTTATCTCATTGCTGTTTCCAGTAAATTGGTCTTATCTCAACTTGAGACAGCAGAAAAACACTTGTTGTGTTACCTATCACTTCAACAAATAGTAAAATGAAATGCTAGGCGGAACAAGTCATTGCTGTTGTTCTTCCCTGGGTGGAGTTCATCTTTCTTTGTGATTGATAAGGCTGCTGTGGTGGGGTGATGCATTTATTTGTGAACTGAATGAATGAATAGCAAGCAGGGTTAGTTTAGTTTAGTGTTTAGTGACAGCTGCCAGAGGCAAGTGATGGAAATTAATACTTTCAGATGGCAAAAATTCAGATGTGACATCTGGAAGTGTGACATTTGTGTGAGATCTTTTTCTTACTTTCTCACCTTTTTTACATGGTGTTCAAATGTTTTATTTTCTTTGATGAGTTTACAGGACCTATCCATCTGGGATTAATTAGTACTTTACACTATAAGCTGAACAGACTTCAGATTTTTTTTCTTAGTTTTTCACCTTTTTTTCTCTATGATGCCGTGTATTAAAAATGTTTGTTTTCTCTCATTTTTGTTTGACAGATAGGATTCTAAGCATACCTTTGGTTTTGGTTCAGACAGTATTCTCTAAAGTCAGCTTCAACTGTAATTTTTTCCCCACCTTCATTATCCAAAAGTGGCAGCATTTCAGGATTAAGAGAAAAGATTTTAAAAGAAACTAACAATGACTGTTGTAAAGTAGGTGTAGTGAAACTGTTGCTTTTAAACATGTCATGAGAAGAACAGAAAAAAAGTCTTCTGAGATCATATTAAAGTTTCAGTTGCAACAGCTCACAAGATATTGATGAGGTGTGTTGGTTGAGGATTTCAGGCTGTTGATAGAGCTTTACTGAAAATCACTGTCAAGTTGCAGAAGCTTCCCTAAGTCAGAATTCCAAGATGATGCTATCTGTTTCCCTCATCTGTCCAGAGATAAATCAGTGAATTTCAGAAAATTAGTTAATCTCTCATTTTTTAAAGAAAACAGGAAGCTGAAGTTTGTTCTTTTACTTTGTGAAGACAATCTTGGTTATATGCTGCAGCTCCATTTTCTGCCCTCCCCACGAGTATAGGAGAAGAAGTTTGGAGCAGGGAGTGGAAAGAATGAAGAGTTACTAGCAAGAACTGAGTAGGAAAGAATAGGGGTCACTGGAAAGCTACATAAAGATGGAAAAAGTGATCCTAGAGCTTGGAAGATGAGACAGCTACATGTGACGTAAGGCATGTGGGGATGTGTTGAAATGTGAAGCAGGCATTTCAAGATGATGCTTTTTAAGAAGGAGGAATAATTTCCACAGTGGTGTGCAAAGGCTGAGTTTAAATTAACAAGTCCAGAACCAAAGACATAACTGAATCAGAAAAGCATGTGGAGCATAACTTTCTTTCTTGGCTTGGTAAGTGTTGCCTTTGAAAAAATGAACTTATGGCCAGGAAAGTTACTGATATTGTCTGTGTAACTATAGCATGTCCTCAGTTTGAAAAATACCACAGAAGTTTGGAGTAATTTTTGGTATGTTTATTGGATGCTGATTACACTTTGCACGAGTAGATTTCTGCCATGACTTGTAGAATAGGAAGTGACAGATGAAGACAGCAATTTATGTCTCCAAAATCCTTTCTGTGGTGACTAATTTGTGGGTTGTGTTGTATATGTCTGGTCTCACTAAGGGAAAAAGCCAGCAGTTGTCTTAGTCTAGAATTTTTTAATGGAATTATTGTCTTGGACATTTACAGGGGTTTCCGCCTCCACCTATTGTTAGTTTGTTTTCTTTGCACACAAGAGTAGAAAAAGAAAAGAACATATATATGGGAGCTCAACTGACCTTGATAAACATGATAGCTATGGAGATAACTTCATTCTGTTGAATCAACTGAGCAAATTTTACAGTTTGGTATATTCACGTACTGCAAATCTGTGACTACCTGGAAAAAAAGGCTGTCATATTTTTAAGTCATAGTGTGTAAGCTTTTTTTCTTAACAAAGAAGAAAAGTTCATGTGATCACTGAACTGAGGAAATAAATGTATCCTGAATTCCAGCGAGTAATTCTATGAGTATTCTTTTGTGGGAATTTTATTTTTCCTTTTGTTGTAGGGGAAAAAAGTCAACACAGTTCCAATATTCTGTAGGTAACCATATTTCCTTGCAAAAGAAAAGCAGTCTCTGTGTTAGCCTTCTTGTTGATTTCAGTTTGTGTGAGTCTAGTTTGTGTTGTCAAGTGAATTTTTTTCCTGTTCTGGATCAAATTCCAATATAACTTTTGAGACTTCTCCTACAAATCTACTGTGAGTGGTCATGCCACTCACATGTTTGTAAAGCGGGGCTTTACAAACTCCGACTGGTTTTGCAGCAACCCAGGATCTTGGGTGTTGACTGCCTACCCAGTTCTCTTGTTATTCTCAACAGGTTTTTTTTTCTTTCCTGTTAGGAGTAAATATCAGTATGACTAGACTCTGAGAAAGGGCTCCTGTGTTCCTACCAAGAGCTTGCTGGTGCAGAGGAACAGTGCAAGGAGAGCAGCTGGGGCATTTTGAGCTACCATGGATATCCCCACTGATTTGGTGCCATCATCCATGATGTCCCAACCTGAGGTGACTGAGGTGAGTACACCACAATGAAACTCTAGCAGGTGAACTGATTAAACCTCTTTTTTATTGCTTTATTGAATCCTAGCTTTTTCTCCTCTCTCATTTTGAGTCATCAGGGGAATTTTCTGGAAATACTGTATTAAAGACACTCATCACTTACTAAGAGTGTTGTTATACTTTGACACATGACATTGCTGTGTTATAGTACTATTTGTAAAAGAAAATGTATGGCAAAATATGATCTTTATTGACTCCATGTAGGTGATCACTGCACTACAGCTTGATTTTTACTGTGTTTAATAAATACAAAATAGAGGCTGTAATGTGGATCTGTTGGAATAATACCAAAGGAAATTTCAGGTTTACTGTTCTTAACAGAAAAGTTTTACGTGAAAAGCAATAATAAAATTAATAACACATTTAGCATTACTAACACACTAATCTTGCTTTCATGAAACCATTGTGTGTTTGAGACTCATTTATAGAAGTGATTTCTTAGCTTCATGTACTGAACACCAAGTACTTGAATATTCTGATAAAGTAATAACTACAAACAGAAAAGGAGATGCTCATAACAGTCAAGATTTCATTTCAGAAAAGCATTTTCAAAGTCCTTTTGACTTCACAGATACCCAAGTGCCTGTTACAACTTAAAACATTTAAGGATGTGTCTTTTACTGAAAAAGACACCACAATAATTAAGGTACATATTAGAAAAATTTACATCCAATATTTATTTTGCTTATTTTTTGTTATTCTTGTTTGCTGTAGATTCTTTGGCTCAGGAGACTATAGCTCTCAGCAAGATGCACTGAGAAGCACTGTATTTCAAAGATCCCTAGACTCTGTGAATTTAGGAAAAAACATGTCCACTACTGGGTGATGTGATATGAGCTAAATCCAAAATCTGCTTTTGAGAAACTTCCTAGTGCTACTCTTCCTCCTCTGTATTTTTGTTGCTTTTTGAGTCTCTGTTAAGGTTCCAGAAGGATTTTGTCTCTTTACAGCACAATAGAATACCTCATAGGAGGTGAATGCTGCATACCTGTGTCCCAGTCTGCATAGCTACTGCCAGATTCCTCTCCCTTGCTGGGGAAAGGTTCCTGCAGGCCATCACCACACATTTGCACCCCTGTCTTTTTGGATTACCTCTTCACAGCCTTCTTTATGTATGAATGTAGTGGGTTGACCTTGGCTGAGCACCAGCTGCCCATCAAACTGCTCTATCAATCCCCTTCCCAGTGGAACAGGGAAGAGAATAATAACACGGAAAACAACTTGAAGGTTGAGGTAAGGCAGTTTACTAAAGAAAAAAAAAAAAAAAAAAAAAAAGTGAAAGTTTATGTGTGCGTGTATAAGTGAAGGGAAAAATAAATTAATTTCTACTTCCCATCGGTGAATGATGCTCAGCCACTTCCTGGGAAGCAGGGCTTCAGCATGTGGAACTGCTGCTCTGGAAGGCAAATATTGTAAAGTAAATAATGCCTCCCATTCCTCCTGCTACCCTCCCTCAGCTTTTGTGTCTGAGCTGACATCATATGCCATGGGATATGGCTTTGGTCAGTTTGGGTCAGCTGGCCTGGTTGTGTCCCCTCCCAGAATCTTGCCCACCTCCACCCCCCCCTTGATGGAGGGAGGAATGTTGAGACACAGCACTGATGCTGTGCCAGTGCTGCTCAGAAGTAGCCGAAGCACTGGTGGGTTATCAGCACCTTTCCTACTGTCAATGCAAAGTGCAGCAGCACTGTGGGGGCTGTTAAGGGGAAATGTACTCCTGCTCAGCCAGACCCAATATAATCTCCACCCCTTATTCCATACCATTTATGTCACACTCAGATCCCGCATAATAAATGTATCTTCTAACTATTCCTTTGTATTTATTTCTCATGACTGGAACCCCTTCTTACCCACACATAAGACTTAAACTACATCCTTAAACCATCTCTCTATCAAACATACATTTTCATTAACTATGTCCCCTACTCTTTCACAGATAGATAATATAATTTTCCTGTTTCATGGGCTTCCTTCATCCCTCCAGATCTCCAGTCCATCAGGATGAGTGGTCAGGAGAAGTGGTATACTTGATCATTGGGCACCAACACCAGCCTGGCCTGGGTTGTCATCATATTCTCCTTGCCCCTCACAAAATTAATTCTTCATCAGTTCATGTCACTCTTGCTACTTTACTTCCTGCAACATACAGTTTACACCAGAGAATATTTTTCCCCCAGGATTAAATCTCCTTGAGGCACATACCATGTCTCCCCATCCTTCCACATTACTCACCAAGTCATTACCCTCCAAGCACACCTAGGTCCTTGGGCAAAGACAATCCCAAAAATGGGTTTTTCTTAGTGGGAGGAGAAACCCACACTGACTTCCCCAGCCACTTCCCTATGTATTGCAGGGACCATATCTCCTCCCACAGTGTGAAGAGATTTTATTTGAGTAGGACAAGGGCAGTCAGCAGATCCCCTAGTGTTTACCAGCCAAATGGCTTCTGTTAAATTTGCATCCCAGTGCTTCCATGCCCCATTACCTAATGCTCTTAACATGGTCTTCAGCAGTCCATTATACCTCTGAATCTTCCCAGAGGCTCATGAGTGATAAGGGATGTGATACATCCGTTCAATGCTGTATTTCTTTGCTTGAGACTTTCTGAAGTTATTTTGAAAATGAGTCTCATTGTCTGATTCGATTCCCTCTGGTGCACCATGTCACTACAAAATATGTCTCTCAAGACCTGAGATGGTGTTCCAAGGAGTGGCAATGGTTTACAGAGCATGCTTCCAGCCAGACAGCTGTTGCCTCTACCATGGTGATTATGTAGCTCTTGCTTTGGTGTGTTTGTGGCAGTGGTCCAACGTAGGCAATTTGATAGTCCTCATCATATTGGAAACCCTGCCACCACCCTCTATTCCAAGGAGATTTCACTGATGTAGTTTGCTTGGTAACAGCATGTTTCATATTTGTGTGTATCTCAGGATTGTTGTTCAGGACAAATGCCTTCTCAAAAGGAGAATAAGCAGCTGTAATGTGAGAATGAGCGAAAGAAAAGCTATCACTTGTAAAGGACTTGATGATCAGCATAGTCCATAGTCATCTTTCTGTTGTGTTGAATACACATATCCTAGGCCTACAGAGAGATTTTGCTGAATAAATTCTGCCTGGACTTAGATCGCTAGGCCAAAGACTAGAAATGAATAGGTGATTCTGGTCATTAATTAGTAATATAAAGGTCTCCCTCCACACTCAAGTTTTAGAAACTCTGCTTCAATGAGATTTGACTTGGGAGCCAAAAATAAATCACATCAAGAAGCAGTAGAAAGATTGGTACCTCAGTGTAGGAGATTATGGTAGAGAAAATACCATTATCTCATCCTCATGTTATAAAAGTAGGCTCAAAATTGGTGTCTGTACAAGAAGACTTAAATGTTTACATGAATTCCCACAGATTTCAGTAAATAATTGTGGTTTTCACAGTTGATAAAAGTCTTCAATCATATATAAAAGAATAGCATCTCCAGCCAATCCACTGGGAGCTATCTATATGTTTCTGAGTGTAAGGAAGACCTTTTTAACAGACAAGGACATAGTGAGATATGTATGTAAGGAGACAATTACAAGATTAAATATTGAACTAAAGCACTTTTCATACTTGGACTGCATGGGCAGCTTTTGCTTTTCATGTTTGGAATAAATTTTTGGATACAGTTTAGAAAACAACATCGACTAAAATTTTTTTTCCCCCCAGAGGACATTATTTTGCTTTTTGAAATTGAGGAGGTGACATGATGTTCTGCAGAAGTAATTTAGAGATTAGTGTTTTAAGGAAGGATTTTTTTTAAACTTGGAAATAATCTTGCATGCCTTTTGCATGAGCTAGACAGCATCTTAATTGCAAAAGAAGAATTTTCAATTTTACTTTTCATTTTCTTTATTTTTTTTTAAATCCTTGTCTTTAAATTTTCCTTTGGCATTGCCAGCATAGTTGGTTTCCTGGCTTCCTTCACATTTGGTCAATTTAGACTCAGAAGTAAATACTACCTATTTTGCATACCTATATATGTATATGCATACGTATTTACACATTGGAGTAATAAATACTCCTCTGCTTATCATCAGTCCTTTAACTTCACCAGGCAAACAAACTTATTTCCCCTGGGAAAGAATCTCAGAGACTTCAGTAGGACCTTTTTCTTTAAGCGAGAGCTCCTTCTGCTAGGTTTTCACTTGGACTTCAATCTTACAGCTGCTCATTGTGGCACCACAAAAAGAGAAGTTCCTGTTAATTTAGTGGTAAATGGCATTTTCCAAGATTTGTCCTGGGATGCAGGTAACAAAAGGCTCATATTTTGAAAAAGTTTTGGAAAATCACTTCTGGGTACCAGATGTGAAATTGCTAATACTGTCTTAAATATTCTTATGGCTAGTGCATCAACATAGGACCTGCTTCTGGTGCTGCTCTACAACCCTCTATTGAAGCACTGCATTTGCTGCAGTCATGTTTCTTCATACCCTCCCACCACACTAATTTATTCAAATCTCCCCTCTTCTTTTCCACCCCCAGTATCTTGTTACCAGACACAAGAAGTGGTGAGTAAGAGCAGAGGCATCCTAGTCATGTGTAAAGGTAAAGGATAAGTAAAGTTTTGAGGTAGTTTACCTGTCTGTAGCTGGGATCTGAAGCAGAAAATAGTTAGGGGACAACATTCACAAAATATCAAAGAAGTCAATGAAACAGAAAATTTCCCAAATATGCTTTTAGCTTTTTGTGACAGTATTTCATTGTAAGGCAAAAAAGATCTCAAATTAGTCACAGTAAATCACAATCTAGCAACTTCTGATTAGCTAAGCTGTTCTGTTCTTAAAGAGAGAGAAATAAAATGTAACAGACATTTACTATTTTTAATTTGGAGATATTTTGTATACATGTTATGGCTTCATACCTCAAGTATGCATAACTCAACTGATCTCATAGAAACCTGACTAGTCTGACAATGCATTAAATAACGTTAAATAATTCTGTAACAAGCGTTTAGCATCCCAGAGGGCTTTGCTGTTTGCAAAAAGAAGAAACATCACAAGTGGTGACTCATACTGATGAAAGTATTCTCTGAAATGATTAGTATTTTCTCTCTTTGTGAATGGCATGAGATGAATTCTGCAGTAAAAGCTTTGAAGAAGTAATGATTTGAGCTCCAGTTAATTAATGAACCAGGGACTTCCGACAGTGCCTCAGAAATGCTTAAAACAAGAAAGGAACAAAAATTCATCATTCTCTCTTTTCTTTTGCCAGCAGTGGGTCCTACCAGCCAAATACTAGGAGTAAATGAGTACGTTTAAATAACTGCCTTGCAGTTGTTTCAAATAGAAATCAGAGCAGTTTCCATTAGAATGGCCTTTCATGGCCAGAGCCAAAAACCACTTCTCCCACTCTGTGCTATTGAATACATCTCTATAATCTCCTCATTTTGTTTGAATTGGAGTGGAAGAGATTTAAACTATCATTGCCACAGAATGGTTATCCTTCTCATAATATGCTTGAGAACAGGCTGCTCTGAGCTGGCACAGCTGCTGTCACCCCTTTCCCCAGTGAAGCGCAACACAATTTGCATTTTGGATTTGGTGCCCAAGTTTCTACAGTCAACAAGTGTGTGGATTTTTTTGTCCCCCTTGAACTGAGTAAACAAATTAGCCTTGTTGCCAAAACAGGCCAAAACACCTCTTGTGGTGGTAAATACAGCAAACAGGAGAACAAAAGGAAATGGTGAGGCTGGAAAAAAAAACAATTTGTGATTAGAAGTATATCCATCTAGTTACAGACATCATAGGGGAAACTAAAATACCAGTACACTTTAAAAAAAAAAATTTACTAGATGAGATTACTGGAGGTTTAAAATGCATCTCTGTTTTGTTTAAAGTAGACCAATAATGATTTTTCTATATTCTGTTTATATATTTCACAAATATCTCAATATATCAAAGCAAAAGAAACCCAAATTGTCTAACATATATTTCATTAAATAAATGTACTTGCTGTACTTTATTGTAAACACAGAATATTCTTCTTATTTTCATCTGTAAATCTCTATTTCCAGTCTCAAAATAAAATTTACTATGCATTTTGCTTGTCGGCTAAACTCTCCCAAGTGCTCACTTTGCTGGTTTGCTTGGTAAGGAGTGATGAGGAGTGCCCTGGAGGTGGAAGCAAACCCGGTGTAGCCCAACTGTTTTTTCAGCATAAAATTGCTATCTTTGAGCTGCTGTAGCCAATACTTAACTCCCAGCTTGGTTTACTAACAGGGCCTAAAGAATGTGCGTTGTAAATCATTACATGATTTATGTATTAAAACTCATTTGGGATGTTATAGGTGCAGATTATTTTTCCCCTCTGACTGCTTCCACTCTGGCTTTTGAAGTGCACAGCAGGGACTCTGTGTACTGCACCTCTGTCCAGAAAACCCCTCCCAAGGTGAGGTTCTTCAATAAAGGTCTGTCCTGCACTGCAGTCATCCTCACAGCAGCATTCAGGGACTCTCAGCTGTTTGCAGCTGGGCAATTGGGGGCGAACTGGGCAAAAAAGTGGAGCAGCCCTATCAGCATCATGGCATTTTTTGAAGGCATAAGAGGTGGAATATTTCAGTCACTAAATGAGATGATGGAATATAATTGTCTTCCTGTGTCTCCCACAAAGCCACGAAGTGTTGAGCCTGTGCCCATGTTTGGCTAGTGTTTGTGAGGCTCAGCTTGTCATGAAAGCTACCCCAAAGGAAAAGAAGTTTTAGGAGCTTTGCAAAAGGCCTTTCTGTACTTAGGAGCACTTGGGCTTTAAGTACCCAATCTGGGCTCAATATGCTCTACCTCCTCCACAGCCAATTACTTTATTTTTGCAATGTCTCCAAATTACAGTGGGGAATCTCCCTTTGAGTTGGGAAGACAGGTGAGGGGTGGCAGAGAAAAAACAAATTCTTAGTAATCAACATATATAAGCCATTCTAGGACTGTAAGAGAGTGTGTGATGATGTAGAACTATGCCCTGATTCAAACAGTCTTCATTTCCTCCTCTACTGGAAAACTTCCCTATGAACATTTATGTAGTACTTGTAAGGGATACAGCTCATCTGAAGATGCTGGATTTGTGGAAAAGGAGCAACAACACAGGAGTGTGTGAAATGCTGGCTAAGTTGTGGATAGATGAGGTCATTCTGTCTTTTTCAATTCTTTTAATTAATTCTAGCTTTTAATTTCTTAAAGTCTCCTTTTACTTGCAGAATTTTGGAAGGTCAATAACCTCACTGGTTTTGGAGCCAATCTGTTGAGATCATATTCATAGTTAATCAATGGGATCTCTGTCACTTGTTAATTATACCTTCCAAGAGTGAAACTGCCTCTTTTATCACTGTTCCTGGTGGCTGGGTCTCCTTAATACACTGAGTGCCTAGAAGGTTGAGCTGCATTTTCAGGTATAAACTGTAGGATACAGAGAAATTCTCAGTTAATTTTCTAGTAGTTGGGACATTTGTCAGCTCTGAGACTCTGTAGTAATACAGTCTGCTACAAAATCATCCTAAAAATTATTGGATGCACTAGCTCTTACCACATGATCCTTCAGTAACTTTATGCTTTAGGATGTTTTAATAGCATTAAAGAGATACCCTTGCAGAGAGATTAATTTCCTCCTGTCTTGTCAGCTTTGTGAAGGCCAAAATTAATCTAGTGAAATGAAGTAACCTGCTGTGACAGAACCACCCCATCTTATTATACAGCTTTATCTTTAAGTCTATTGAATGGTTACTTTGAGAGATGCAATTCTGAAGAGGAGGAGCCATTCTATGCTGGTGGTAGGGTTTCCTACTTCCATTGTGCAGATGAAAAGTATGTCTGTGCATGAGGCTATAATGAATCAGGACCCTTGTCTTGTGACTTCACAATTTTTTTTTTTACTTCTACTTTTATCTTTGAATGAAACACATATTTTCTGCTTTATTTTAAAGCTTTTCTTTCATGTTCTGCAGTTTGAAAAGTAGTCTCTGTTTTTCATTAGGTCATGGACAACTGTTTTTGCTAATTGGATTTTTTTTTCCTCATCTGTTACAACTTTACTTTCGTAAACCCCATGTTTAGCAGTTGTGGGTTGATGAAGTATTTGCATATTGATTCAATTATGCCTATACTTACTTGCTTATCCTTATTTTAAAGATATTCTTAATTTATATCCTTCTTTGGGGATTTTGAAGTTGGTAATTCCCTGAAGTTTTTCAGCTTGACTCCTTCTGGTATGTTGGTAAACTTAAGATATTTACATAAGCTAAAAGCAGTGGTACTGATTTCCATTCACTGCTGCTCTAAATGTTAAGATATAAAACAGTTATTATGGTTTTGTAGTCTTAGTTTACCACACCAATATTAGAAAAATGAATTGCTTTTCATCTCCTCTGTGTTCTGGGTAAGAAAACAGTGGCATGTGGAAGTTAATTCAGCAAAAGACAAAAAAGAGAGGAGCAGAGTGTATTTGGAGAGTTTAGGGTTAAGATATTTTTAGGAGACTTCAAGAGATTTCCTGGATATGGATTTTCTTTTTTTTTTTTTTTTTGTGCCTTACAAGTTTGAGAAGTACTGTAAAAGTCAGCCTTAGTATTCAAAGAATGTTCCGCTCTGCTTCTCTCAACAAGAAATAGGTGCACCCATGGGTACTGGGAGTGGGGAGACAGTGACCAGCTTTTTTTGTTTTGTGGATCAAGGAACTCTCCAAAGTCTGAGATTGCAGAGGGGTTTGTAAACTGATCATCTTCCCCTCAGGCACCTCGTGCTAATTAATGCTTGGTTTAGGCAGGATCAGTCAATGGTATTTGAAAACTTTTTGATGTTTGTTTTCCACCCCAAGCATCTCTCCATACACAGTCCTTACCAGGTGAGCAGCCCTCACTGGGTGAGCTGTCACTCACCATGGAGCTGGCAGGATCCAGGGATCCCCTCTCGCCCTCTGCTCCAGGCAGACTGTGTTCTTCACTGCTGTCTCTGCCCCAGAAGGGGCAGGGAGTAATGGGCTGCTCTCCCAAGGACATCCAATGGTCAAGCTGCTGTGGATCCAAATCCTCATCCTCTTCTTTAGGGTGTGATGCAGAGGTGGTGCAGAAGCAAGATGAATCAGGCACAAAACAAGGGAAAGCTTACTTGGGCTCTTCTTCCCAGTGTTTCCACTGGCACCCTTATGGTGTGATCCCATACAACCAGAGGAGAGGAAACAACCAGGAAAACAGTGCCTGAAAAGGCCAGTGCCAAGGTGAATTGAATGACTAATTGCTGAAGAAGAGTGAGTTTTATTTATTAAGTTCTGGTGCCAAATTTCCTGGTCTATGTGCACTGTGCTGTGGTTATAACTATGTCTCATGATATTAAGAGATTGAATTCCATGTACTTGTGATTTTCTTCTTTGATTTGAGACAAATGTGTCTTGTGTCATCTTCATACGGTGAGAGGAGACTTTGCTTTTAGCCTGCTTTTACTCCATTTTTCTTTATCTGTCATGTTGTTTTATAACTCAATGTTTACTTCTTCCTCACAGATGCGTCCTAGAGGTTTAGTTAACATGGGAAATTTGCAGCTCAGTTTGTTTTAAATTTCGGTTGAGATATACTGAATGGATGAGGTAAATCTCCAGGCACCACACATCTGGCTTACACAGGCAGTGAAACACACTGAGTGAAACTTCAGGAAATTAAAATATAAACTTCTCTGCCCCTTTTCCTGCAGAGGCTGGAGAGGGGATGGGGTCTGCCTACTTGCATATGCCTTTGTGGTATGTTAACATTTTGAGTACTGAGAGATACAGTGCACTTCTCTCCTCCTTGATCCTTTCCAGTCAGCATCACAGCTAAATGTGATGCCTTAGGATTTTTATGTTTGTGACCTGGGAGGTCAGAATCTTCCTTTAAGATATACCATGGCATCCAAGAAAGCTGATCATCTGGAAGTCCCCTGCTGGAACTTTTGCCAGCAAATTCTCTCATCTTTTTCTCTTCTTTCCCTTGGTGGGGGGGGGGGGGGTGAGGGAAGGGGGGGGTGCAGGGCATGAAAAGATTACTTTTACAGGAGGTCCCAGGTTTTAGATTAGAATGCCTTAAAAACAAAACTTCTCCAAAATCCCTTACATGAACACAGCATTTTGTTTTTCTGTCTTCTACATGAGAGAAGCAGCAAGTGAGCCTCATGCTAACTTCTCTGAGATTGCTCAGATGCTGTCATACTTTTAAATTGAACAAGTCTGGCTCTGTAGCATTTTACATACCTTTATGTGTGTATGTACATTCCACCTTGGCTTGGCATTTTGTGATTAAGTCATATTATTTGTCCTATTTTGTTTCAGATTTCAAATGAAAACATATGAGAGAATATTGCACAATCGGGGAATAATTCACATTTTAAGCCCATGTGCAAAACAAAAATACAAAGAAAAAAAGAAGGAAAAAGAAAGTAAAAGCATAATACTGGCCACATTTTAAATTTCTGAATTAAAAATAGGTGTTTTTCCAGGTGTAGAAGGCCTATTTCCATAGAAGCAACAGTGGAGCAGGAATCATTACATGTGGGCAGCAGACATCTGAAAGAAAAGAACAGAGTGACAAATACACAGGCAAAAAAAATTTTATTAAAGATCATAAATATCCACTAGATCCTGCATCCATATATTCCTACAGAGACTAAAAATCCTGTGCATTACATAATTAATGCAGATGTTGGCAAGCTTTTATAAGGGCCACTAATTCATTCATATGACTTCCTCTCTCCCTCAAGGGTTCTTATACTTGACCTGTTATTACTACAAGGTCTTTAACCAAAGAATTAAATCCAGATGTCTTGTACCTAGGTCTCCTTTTGTTAAATGTCCCTTATAAATTTTTTTTTATATGCAACAGATCCTACATGAGAACTTTCAAAATTTATTAAATAATTAAGGCTAAAAGGTTTCAAACCCAAGGGTTGATATATCCTAGAGGAGCAATAAAAGTATTATACTCACTATGTTGGGAAACACTATTTACTCTAACTTTTTATTATCCTGGGACTGCAAATGTTTCTGATCAATGTTTAGGCTGGAGGTGAAATCTTTCTTAAAATACCTTTCTCTTTAACATAGTTTTAATCATCATGTAGTCCATTTGGGATTTAGGTGGAAAATTTTGTATATTGCTTTATTGGAATTGGCTTCATTGCATTGACAAATGTAGAAATGAAAAGAAACAGAAACAGCTTTGGGTAATTCTAAAGGGGATCTTTATCAGGCACTATTTTCACTTGAGTCAAGTTACGAATTCTGTTTCCCAATTCTGTATGTTTTTGTTTTCAACAAGAAGGTAGGTTAGCTGTAGCACTTCCTGCAGAGTAACTGGAGTTGTCCAAAACCTATGGTTAACTTTGTATGTTTTAATGGGAAGAAATTACCATATTTAAGTGTTGTTGATCTGTTCCTTGATTGGGCTTCTTACCTGCGTTGCTAGAACTGGTCCTGTTTTTGTAAAAATTCAAGTTTAGTCAATAGAGTTCCAAAGCAATAAAAGCAGAGAGGCAAAGGCAGATCTTATAGAAAGAGACTTTGTTGACATATGTTTCTTGGTTTGATTTTTTTAAATTATTATTTTTACATCTTTGTTGTTGTTTGTCCATGCTAAATAAGGAACCAGGATGTTATTCAGAGGAGTTTCTTTTCTTAAGGTTTGCCTTTTGGAAATTGCACCTTGAGTAACTGAATGGAACTGAAAAAGGAAACTCATTAGGCATTTTCTTATAAGCCAACAGTTTTATTCAAAACATTCTAGTGGAATATGGGCTGGTTTGTTGCCCCCCTAACTCTTCTCAGCTGAGTACTCTGCAAAAAAAAAAATAATCATGTGTTCTCTGAGATAGCCACGACAACAGTTAATGCAGGAAATAAGGTTGGATGCTTTTAGCACTAGTTAAGCCAAACATTACTTTTCTTATTTCTCGACTCACTCCTATTTCAAATTGGAATAAGTCAGTTCTGGTGAGTTATATTTAAAAGCATTATGTATTTCAAACCATTTCTAGAAACATAGGTGGTGCTCATAGAAATGCTATGTCATGCTTCCTTTATTGCTCATAGAAGCACTTTTTACGGACATACGTTATCCATTGTAATTCACGGTCTCAAAACATACTGACAGTCTTTATTTAGGTTGTTCTTCCCACATTTTAAGACAGGACAAGAAGGAATACCCATGATGGAAAATGGAATGAGTTAAAACCTGCTTGGAAATGTAATGCACATTTCCTCCTCTTTGAAGAACTATTCTTCTGTTACAGTCAAACAACAGTTCTGTGCACTGATAATATAAATAAGGTGTCTAGCAGAGTTAGTTTTTCTTAATTATGAATTGCATGCCTTTAACAGAATCTCTCAGCAGATTTGCTTGGCCAGAAGCTCATTTTCTATCATCAGAAATCATGCTGGCTCTCAGAGCAGATGGAACCATTTCTGGTTGTTTCTAATCTGGTTGCTGTTACTAGATTCCTCAGATTAATTTTTTGTGAGTTGTAGAATGCCATTTGGTCTGAAACAATAAATTTGTTCTGAAGCATGTTCCTTTCCTATCCCCCTCCCCACTCTTTGTGTATGTCTTAGCCATGAAGGCAATCATATGTTTTCAGTTCTGATGTCATTCTGGGTTTTTTTTCTCTCTCTTTCTCTCTCCTTTCAGTCCACAGCCATGAGTGAACCACAGTGCTACTACAATGAAACCATTGCCTTCTTTTATAACCGAAGTGGAAAATATCTAGCTACTGAATGGAACACTGTCAGCAAGCTTGTAATGGGACTGGGGATTACCGTCTGCATCTTCATAATGCTGGCCAACCTCTTGGTTATGGTGGCTATTTATGTCAATCGCCGATTCCACTTTCCTATTTATTACTTAATGGCCAACTTAGCTGCTGCAGACTTTTTTGCAGGGCTGGCCTACTTTTACTTAATGTTCAACACAGGACCCAACACTAGAAGACTGACTGTAAGCACCTGGCTTCTCCGTCAGGGTCTCATTGATACCAGTCTGACAGCCTCTGTAGCCAATTTGTTAGCCATTGCTATTGAGCGGCACATTACAGTTTTCCGAATGCAGCTACACACTCGGATGAGCAATCGCCGAGTGGTCATTGTCATTGTTGTTATCTGGACTATGGCCATCGTCATGGGTGCCATACCAAGTGTTGGATGGAACTGTATTTGTGATATCACCCATTGCTCCAACATGGCACCGCTCTATAGTGACTCCTACCTGGTCTTCTGGGCTATTTTCAACCTGGTCACCTTTGTGGTCATGGTGGTCCTATATGCTCACATCTTTGGGTACGTTCGCCAAAGGACTATGAGAATGTCCAGACACAGTTCTGGACCCCGCAGGAATCGGGACACCATGATGAGCCTCCTGAAGACTGTGGTCATTGTGCTTGGTAAGTGCTTACTTTGCCCACCCTGTTCTCCCTGCTCTGTTTCTTATCAGGTGATTTCAGTAATGCATGGTCAGCTCCTGAGGGTCAGCAGAATTTGGTAGACACTGGAAGAGGTGCAGACAGTAAGAACACCCAAAGTTCCCTACTGTGACCACTGGGACTATCAGGCTTATTTATGGAAGTTGATGTGACTTGGTCACTCAGCCCTGTAACATGAAACCAGTGAAATTCCAGATGTAATGTGGTGGATTTTTGCAGTAATGCATGTTTAAAATCTTTTGTGGCAATCTATTATATAATGTTTGTCCTTTTGCCTTTGAGGATGCCAAATGGCTTCAAACTTCAAATAGTACAGGGAAGGCTTGGTATTCCACTGAAGTATCTGTTGTCTCCTTTTTGCCACCTGAAAGGCGTTGTGTGTATTCATGTGAAATTCCTCTATATGGAGAACAGCCAGGAGCTACGAGCTATTCACAAAAAGATTGTGTGTTAAGCAGGACTCCGTGTACCCAGTTCTATAGTGTTTGGTGCATTTGATAATACAGGAAAGAAGCATATGAGATACTGCTGTGCTTCAGTACACTGCTCAGGAGGTGCGTAGGCTTCAGAGCTTGGCATGAGGGAAATACCATAACATATTTTGGATTCACGAGGTTATTGTAATTTTGTGAATAGTTTTACTTGGGTTTTATCTAGGGCTCCCAGTTTCCGTATGCAGAAGCACAGCCTAAAGGCTGAGTACCGTTCCCTGTTGATCTTCTTTGCTGTTTGTTATGTTCTTTGTTCCTGCAGATCATAGTGAGCTGAAGGCAGCAAGGATAGTGCAGGTTGTCTCCTTGTCCCAATATGTGTTCTCACTACTACTCACTTCTACTGTTCTTCCAGTACAGTACATGGGTCTCCAGGTATCCCAGTACCCTGTTGCATCAGATGGTAGATCTAACAGTGCATAAATACAATTGTTATGCAGTCCACAAAGCCCAAAACTTAGCCCCATTTTTCTCCTTGACATTATGGTTCCCATAGGTTTATGCTGTGACTTGAGCTTTCTCTTACAAACGTGGCAGAATGGTGGCAGAGATTCGGTGTGAGTCGCTGTGTCAACTCACTTTTTAGTTTAAGAATTTGCATGTTGTACTCTGATCTAGTGATTTGCTTTTTAACCAGAATATGAATTGTGCAGTCTGTTAAACCATTGATAAGATGTATTCCTCCACATCCTGCTCTTCTCTTCAGGGAAAGAAGTTACATGAGTTTTCCAAGGTTGGTGAAACCTTATTGTATGAGTTTTCCAAGGTTGGTGAAACCTCTCCTGATGTTCTGGTGATTCAAAAATCTGTCCTTTCCCATCTCCATGATTCTCATGGCAGAAGGCAAGATGAGGTTAAGCGTACAAAGAAAATTTGGGTTTTGCAGTCCTCTTTTAGGAAACAGTTCTCTGTTTTCCTTCCTGAAGACATTATTGTTTATACAGTATTTCCTATGAGATTAAAAACTGGCTCAGACTTCAAAAGAAAACAAAAAAAAAAAAAGGCAAAAGACTCCAAAAACAGCTACTAAAAAAGTGGATGGAAAATAGTAGGTACTTCTACCAATGCAATGTGGAGTTGTAGCAATAAACAATCACTGAATAAATAGCAAATGTCAGCTAATCCAAAGCATGTAAGGTACTAGAGGTATGTGTATGCAGCAGGACGGATCCTCCTCCTGTGAGAAGAGGTCAGAGGGAAGATGTACAGGCTACTCACTCACTGTGGCCACAACAGCAGAACAAAGCAGAACAGCAGAACAGCAACACAAAGAACATAAAGTGACCCCTTTTTTTCTCTAACAAGTATATTTTTTTCAGGTATTGTTCTAGAAAGAATGAAACAACTCCAGGGGTTAAGAGGCATTAGCTAAACTGAAGGTGAGTTCAGTTTAGCTGCAGATATAGTTCAGTAATACCTCTGATTCCTCATAAAGGTGAGATTTTTCAGGACTGCAAGTGGCACATGTTGAAGCTTTCTTCAAAATTCAAACAAGATCTTATTTCTTGTTACTGCTGCACTTCATTCAGTGTTTCGCACATGCTGTACTTAAGTATCTCTTCTAATCTGCATAAAATACCATTTGCAGAAAACAATAACTTATTTTTTTATGAAATCTGTTCAAAGGAAACAAAAATGCTCATAGGTTGTAACATTCTTCATCATTTTTGCAGCTTCCATCTTGGTATTATTTTGCAAAGGGTTTGGGTTTTGGTTGAGTTTGTTTTTTTTCCCTAAGCAATGTGGTTTCTAGAGGAAAACAAGAGGAGGTCAGTCATAGGCTTGTAGTGTAAAGAAGCAGCAGTGCTTTCACCTCCTTACCCCCTGGGAGGCACAATTGTAAGATAAAGATGGTTGGGAAACAGCTGTGGGCTTGTTGCGTAAATTCTTTTAATTTAAGAAATAAATAAAGAAAGAATAGACTGAAGTCAAGAATTAGGGTTTGGGGTAACCACAGAGACTATGGGGGAGTTAAATATTTGTGCATCAAGGTGTTACCAGACTGCTACGTACACCATGAGAAATTTTCATTAGTTGCCATCAGCTGGGGAGTACCATCCCATATTACTGAATTTGCACTTCAGGGGAGGATTGTTTTGTGGTTCTAAAGAAGAAAAGCTAAGCATCACTTCAAAGCACTTCTGGGCAACAGATATCTCAGATATCAGCAGGTATCTTTCAAGCAAATAGTGTGGTCAGCGTGTTGATCAGGCTGGTGTGGTGGTGCTCTGTCACTGTTTGCAGTCTACTTGTAAGTCTGGCTTAAAGTTTTCTTAAGCAGAAGATTTAATTTCAAGGGTCATACTTCTTGGCACTGATGGAGCAATTTGCTGAATTTATCTCATGTTATCTGGCTTTTTCTGCATCAGTGAACCTCAAAAACATGGAGGAAAAGAACCCCTGCCTTTCTTAATGGTGCAGATCAGGGTAATAATGCATTACTCAATACATTGGTTTGAGACAGAAACCAACTTTTTGCAGGAGGTGAAGCTGGGAAGGAGAGTAGTTTAATCTGAAGATGCCTCTCCCTCCTCTCTTTCCCCACAGTCGAGTGGGGAAGGGAACTGGTTTGTGTCAGCCTACTTTACACAGGAGAAGACATTTCGTTTTGGAGGCGAGGGATGGTGCCCTGGGATTGAAAGGAAAACAGAACTGGGGCTCTGGGTAAACCTGTGTGTTGCACCTGTGAGCACTGGCAGAGGAAGGCAAACCATTCCTCATTTTAGAATCTTTTTTAAGATGCTGCTCAGCCGTAAGTAACCCCATTGTGAATTGAGCAGCAGTGAATTGTTCATTTGACTTTTAAACTTCCATAAATGGGTGTCCTGGAGTTGTCCTGCTGGCTGTACTCCCAGGCAAAGCCATGCTGCTGCTGCTGCTGCTGCTGCAAGCAGAAGAGCATCTTTTCCCCTGTCTGCATTCTTACTGTGTTTGTGGGGCAGGAGGGGGAGGGAATAACACAAGAGCATCTTCTTTGTTAGCTGCCTAACACAGCCTGCCCTCCTCATGCCTTGCTGCCTTGCTCCAAGTGGAGAAGAGCTGCCCCAAAGGGGTGCAGTCCTCCAGGCAGTGATGCTGTCAGCATGTGTGAGGACGGTGCCAGCTGCCTCTGACAAGAGGGTGATTGTGTGGGGAGGGCTATGGCTGCTTGACGCAATGACTAGAGCAGTCGGGATCTGGCACACTGCGTCATCCCACAGAGCGGGTGGGATGCTGAATCCTAGGAACGAGTCAAAAGCAGAGAACAGATCTTTTTTTTTTTTGTTCATGCCTTCTTGTTTTTTTCCTTGAGTAAAATAGTTTAAACAGAAGGAAGTGATTTCATAGCTGAGCCTTTTCTTTTAACAAGGCTGCTTTTGAAATCTTTCAAAATTAACAAGGAACATAAAGCTCTTTCTCTAAACCATGTCTTTCCTTTGCATTGGAACTAAGGAAGGACTGATCTGTGTACTGCACATAGCCATAAAATCATGTCTGGTTTGGCTTGCAGCTCAGTGACACTTTGCCTTTCACCATCACCATGTGTTCCCTTTAAATGAGCAATCAGGGGACTGGCAGAAACTGAGCAGATACGTCAGCTGAAACTTGGAATCCTCTCTTCTGTTCTCCACTTTTTCTCATGTTACATTTAAAGACAAAGCTAAACTTTTTCTTGTGGGGATCATAGTTAGACTCTGAAAGCATTTGTGTGGGCTGGTTGTAAGTTTGGCCCAAAAATGGATGACAGTATCTAACTATTGTTTTAAGAAGTACTGAAAGCACCAAATTAAGGATTTCAGAGCCCAGGCCTGGATAAACTAGCTCTGGTCTGGATTTCCTTGGCCTGGAATCAGTCATGAAAGGCTAGAGTCTTTCAGGTATTTTCAGGTGCATACCTATATCTGTAGAGAAGTACTGGCTTAGAATGTTACAGCTGGAAAGTTAGCCTGTATTTCTCCTGCCTAAATGCTGATTAAATATCCATCCTAATTTGTCACATCTTGTTTTTACGGTATGGATAACTCTGCCATATACCTCCATATGCATCTTTAGGCATTCCTCTCTATTTAGAATTTAGACAGTGAAATTGTGATACTGAGGGTTTATGACTGAATTTCAAATAAGCACAATACCAACAACCCTTCTTACTTGTATTTTACTAATCCTGATGATTAGCCTTCTATGTTGGGTGAACTCTCAATGTTGTTTGGCCAAAATTAGGCATGTCTGTTAAACCAAGAACCACAGCTGGCCCGCAGGATGCAGGAAGACCAAACAATGAATTCAGAATTGTTTACCCTTTATGTTCCTGGGAAGTAAAAAGACACTTAGGACTTTCCTGCCTGTAGAATCATCCACTTTGTTTGCAGGAATGTGGTTTACTCTGTAATATTGGGAAACTAATATGGCCATAGATAAAAAAGGTGAAGGTTCTTCATGTATAAACTTTGAGTTTGTATAAATTTTGATTTAAAGGAGACTCACTGTGTTTGAAGACAGTTCTTTACTTATTATAATGAAGAAATAAATGTAAGAAAAACGTCTGGAAGTTCAGTATAAACATCTGGAAAGGCAGAAAAAAGCAACAGCTTTTTTCCTGTCCTCTGCAGCAGTTATGAATTGCATGAGACTTATTTTTGTACTTTTGTAGCTTTTCTTTCACATCTAGGTACCAAATGGGGTTTGAAAACAGCACAAAACTGTTAATGCACATGAGTGTCACATATGCTGTAGCTACACTGTTGAAGCAAATAAAGTACATTATTGATAACTTTAACTTTTCTGAATGGTTGTTTTGACATGCAGTCTGCATCTTCACTCCCTTTTTCTTCTCATGCAGTAAAAGCACTTGATTATCAGTAGAATAGAAAAAGACTATGAAATAATGCTACAGCCTGACTGACAGCACATGGTGTTTTGACAGAGGCATCTCTTTATTTCCATATCCCTCATGCAGCATCAGGTAATTAACTGGAATGGTTTAGCTTTGTTTGCCTTAATACTTAAACAATATGAAATATATTTCATCAGTTACCAAGGCTGTGGTCCTGGACTGAGATGAAGATGATCATGTCTAGACAGAGCTTGATTATGGTATCGTTCAAACTTTGACAGACCTTTCCTGCCCATGGAAGCATCAGCCCTCTTAGAACAATGCAGCTTATAAGATGATCTTTTGGAGAAGCCAGGGTTTAACTCTGAGCCCAGTGACTGTAAGAAGACAACCTATTTACCTCCTCCTTGAAGAGTCCTGCTGCTGTTGAGAGAGATGAGCTTTGCAGCATTTTTCCTAAGATGATTGAAATTGAGGATGTTGTCTTAGCTTGGGGGTGTCCTTCCATCAGGTAGCAGTGGCCTCATGAGGAGAAGAGCAGCATCCAATCAAGTGTTTTTCCTTGTAATTATTACATTTTCCATAGAGAGTTGAGCTGGGCAGTAATATCATGCTGGAGTTCAGATGAGAGCAGCATTTTTCACAGCTTCTTATCTGGAAGTGGTGCAGTGTGAAGCCATAAATACTGTGTTACCCTGTGGTCTGCACAGGGGGCCATTTCGGAGTCACCAACCCTGCCTGACCCCCACGTCACAGAAATGTCGCTTGTGTATTGATTTAATCCTGACAGAAAAACAGGGCAATAAACTCTGTAGTTGGTGCAGGCAATACAAGTCTGAGCTTCAATGACTTTCTGTTCTAGCACACAGGTTGCAGTTATGTGTAATCCCAGTGTTTTTAGATCAGTATATTTTAAATGTGCATAAACTGTGAATTTAACCTTACAGTCAATTAAACTGGGAAATTGTTGCCGATGATTGTAGCTTAAATGAAGAGCTCATAAGTTTAAAGGATAAAATCTTGTTTCATAGTATGGAGAGCAAAGGTTTTTAACAAGTGCTTTCAGAGATGCAGTGTGACAGCAGTACTTTCAAGCTGTATCATCAAATATTTGCATGAAAAAGTGAAATCTTGATTAAAATTATTATTTGTAGTACACAGTATCTATCCAACTGGATTTTGGATGACTTGGATTTCTCCCTCTTCTCCCTCTTCTCCCCCTTCTCCCTCTTCTCCCTCTTCTCCCTCTTCTCCCTCTTCTCCCTCTTCTCCCTCAGCCTTAGGAGTAGTTCTGATTGCTTCTCAAAAGCTTCATTGAGGGGAAAAAACATGCAGTTTAGGGAGATGGTTTCTACTTATTGTGTATTATGTATTATCGTAATGGTTTTGTTGTTGTATTTTTTTATTTCCCCTTAGTTTTTTAATTTCCCCTGCATCTTAATGACATTTTAGAATTGACTTGAGTAACAGCATACTTATAGCTTGTCAGTGGATGAAGGCGAATAAAAGTCTTCATATTATTGCATATATTTGTTAGAAGGTTTAAATGTGAAATCATTCTGATTTAATTACAAGAACTTTTAACTTTTAGTCAGTGATTTGTAACAAGTGTACTAATATTTTTATGTTTGTAAATGTAAATATCTGTATTATATTTTCTTCATAAATACAACTTGATCACTATATTAGACAGGTCTAGCACTGTTTTCTAACAGGAAGACAAATTTTCACAAAGAATTGTTAAAAATCAGTCAAGTTTTCTTTTTCCAGTCAAAATAATGGAGGCATGAAAACTTGCCAAGGATCTATGTACAATATGTATGTAGTTATGCAGTGATTGTAGTGTGTTTTAAATTTAACACCCTTTGAAGGATTTTTCTTGATTGCTTGAAATATTTCATGCTGCTGGTAAAAGCAGTACTATGTGTGCTCTGTTTCAAAATCTCAGACACTGATCATTTTTATTGTCATTTATAGTCCAGCAAATGAATTCTGGTGGATCTTCTTGAATTTTTTCTAGTAGTCCCAAACAAAACCTCTTCCTGTTACTGGCTGGCTGGTGAGAATGCTGAAAGGAAAAATAATAAGGAAGCACGGGATCTGGAAATTAGAGTGTGGTCAGTTTGTATGTATGATAAACTTCATAAGTAGCTTTCTTTTCCAAAAGAAGCCCATGCAAGCTCCACTTGATGAAGCAGAAGTTGCTGATGCCTTGTATCCAGGCAACTCTCTCTGAACCCAGAGTATGTCTAGATGTGTAGAAAGACTCATTCTAAATGTTTTGCTTAATTTCTTCACTGACTCTCTCACTTAATATTATTGCATCCATAATTAAAGCTGATACATCTCTGGTAATTGTCTTTTCTCTAAACTATTGCAGGTATCCCTATGGCATTCAATGCTTTGCACTGGGGAATCCATTTAGAAGTTTTCTCCTTCTTTCCCCCTTCAGTTAAGAATCAGAATTATTTATTTTCATTCAGAATCCTTTGAAAATGCACTTTGAGGACCTTCCATCATTTCCCAAGACAGGAAAGTTGTTTTATTTTATTTTATTCTTGAGAGGGAAAAATGTCTCTAGTAAATACATTTCATTAAGTATGATGAAAATGAGGCCTTGTTTAATAAAAGTCTTTTCCCCTGACTTCAGTATAATTTATTCCCTTTTCAGAGAAAAAATAAATTTAAAGGGCAGATGAAAGCCCTCTTCATTTTTCCAGAATGGCCAGAAGGGGTAAACTTTAAGTAGCTCTTACACTTCACCTTTTGATTAGAAAAAAATTACAAACAAAAAACTAATTCTTCTTGCTTGCATAGGTTTTGACCTCTTCCAAGAAGCTTCTAAAAATTAATTGCAATGGCAAAAGTAGGTATATTTCTCAACAGGCCCTGAGAACTGATTTTTATTTTCCTTTAATTTAATAATAGGATTTAGAAATCACACCTTGACCTTGAAAAGTATAATCCAAGATTTTCACTTGGATCCAGGTAAAATAACAAAATGCTGACTAATGAGTGATATTCGCTTACTGAAAATCCACACCTAATCAAAATTAATTGGTAACCTATCTTGCCCTGAGATTAGACTCCACTTAGTAGTGCTATATCCACGAGTAAGTAATCATCAACCTGCACTTCTCCAAAACAATGCAGATGGGCACATGGGACATGTGGCCTAAAACAGAGACCTTGGTAAACTTTGCTGAATACCCAGGGCAGAAGTTGTTACCAAGAAGAAATTTTGAAAATCAGCATGTACAAGAAGGCTTATAGTGAAATGCCAGCACATGACCAAGTCTTGCTGATCTCTCAAAATTTGAGAATTTTGAATTTTGAATTTTTTTGAAGAGAAAATGGGAACCCATCCTTTGTTTAGAAGAGGCAACAATAGTGCTTTTTAAAAATGGCTGCTCACACATAACATTTTTGTCTTCTAGAAAGCACATAGTTGCATGGAGAATTTGCTTCTAAATGTTTTGCTTATTTTTTTCATTCCTTTTATGAGTTTCCAGATTATATTTCTTGCCCCCTCAGCTAAAACCGATACATCTTTGGCAACTCCTAAAGGAAAGCATTTGCAGTCTGAGGTACAGGGTAAGGTCCAACTCCACCCACTGTTTTCACCTTTGTGATACCATTTGTCTTTCCCATGTTTCAGCAACCACGCAAGTGCTAAGTCAAATTTACAGCTAGACCTCAGCTTCAGAAATTATGTGAACAAAAATGCCAGCTGTTATCTAGTCTCCTTGTAAAACTGCATTCAATGAGGCACTGAACTCTTGTTTCCACCAGTGGAAAGAAAACACTGATAAGAACAGACTCTTCTGTGCAAGAGAAGCAGTGGTCCTCCTCCTGCATTGCTTCATTGCACATGAGCAGTATGATTTAGTATTCTGGGCTTGTTTTTCCTGGGATAATCCATGAAAACAGAAGAAAATAAATTTTTAATATCAATTTATTTTTGCCTTTATAGTTTCAATGAAACTATGGCTCTTAACATCATATCACAGAGTTACTGCTGATGGCAAAACTTGCTGAGACATTTGAGTTACAGCAGCCAGTCAGTGCAGTGGGAAATGATCAGCAGTAATTGATAGCTTTCAGACAGCAGCCATGGTTCCATTCTTCTAGCCTCAGCATAAAAAGAATGTTCATCAAAAAGCCTTAGTTTCTGCATTTTTTTAAATAAAGGTATTTAGAATCTGAATGTGGAAGGAAAATATGATTCTGAGTTCTTCTGGTGGCAACAGAACAGCTTCCTATTTTCACGTTTCATACTCATGGGGATGCTGTCACTGAGCTCATTGGTGGACTACTTTTGCTTTCTTTTTTTTTCTTTCAAAGATATTTTTAGGGGCTTTTTCTTCTTTTTTTTTTTTTTTTTTTTTTTTTTTTCCCAGCTGGTCCACTGTAAGTTCTCTCAAACACTTACACATTTGATACCCATCTTTAAAGCTGGAAGCAGCAATCACAGCAGAAGATCCCCATCCTTTCTGTAGTTCTTCTTCAGGAAAACTTTGTGTCACACTTCTACTTTCCTTAGCATAAGAAAATGTCTCTGAAATTCATTTTCCTCTATCCATATGGAGAAAATGCTGATACTATGTCCAAGTGTGCTTCTTGTGTAGTGTGACAGGTCCGCTGCTGGACACATATCCTCTCCCATCAATGCCTAGAGAACAGCAAGGGCTTAGAATTTGTATGGAAGGTCATGAGACTTTGGAAGCTATGACATCATTTGTAAATCTGAGGTACTTAGTTTCCATGCTCTGGTGTTATCCATCAGTCTGTGCTACTTAGTAATGTACTGGAGCAAAGGGAATTGCTCTAAGTGAAAATCCAAAACCCAAACCCACTAGCAAACAGGAGGAATTTGAACAGGGATTAGTGCTTTGAAGTTTGTGGATAGGGCGTTATAAAGTTTTGCAACTGGGGAAGTGAGAACTTGGTCTGTAAAACTGCCCGAGACATCTCTGCCATAGGGGTGGCCATCTGCTGCTGTTGGGAGAGTATCCTCTTGAGGGTTGCAGAGGTTGAAGTAATTAATTCCTTGTAATTAATTGGTGTTAAAGGCCTATGAGCTTACTATAAAGAAAAAAGGTTGTGACATGTTTGAGAGGAGTGAGAGAGTAATTCTGTTGCATTTTTTTTGTGTTTGAGTAAGAGCTATTTGCCTGGGCCTTTCTGTTTTAATAAAGTACTTGGTATCTAATTACAAGTTTGTTAATATAACCATAGATGTGCAAGAACAGTTAAGATTTTTGAAATATCTTCCTTCATTAAAGAAGTCATCTCCTGAAGAAAAGGGAGGGGATTTAGCTGTTAAAAGGAGGAAAAGCTGTCAAGCTCTCCTGGATTCTCCTTGTTCTTCTAAAAGCAGTTTTAAGGGAACTGTTTCGCATCTTCTGGTATTGAAATAACCTTAGAAAGAACTTGTTCTGACATATGGCATTGATAATTCTCGTTTTCTCTTGTTTTAAGTTGCTTTAAGGTGCTCATTTTTTACTTTTCTAGAAAAGTACAAGGAGGAATTTAGAGATTAATTTTCTAAGTAAAAGCTCGGTATATAGAAAGTAAAAAATATTGTGTAAAACTATTGTAGTTTTGTGGAATGTTTGCTACTTTGTCCATAGACTAAAGTTGAAAATGGTTAGATGCCATGTTGGGGGATATAGTTCTAAGGGTGCATGGTGCCCAAGGATCATTGCTGGTAGCCTGCTTGCTGTCTGATACTCAGCCTTGTGAACACACCTGGCCTTCCAGTTGCATTTTGTATTTACCCTCCTTCAGCAAGGAGAGAGTAATATCAGAGTATGTTGTAGCTTAACTTCTTTCCTATTGTTGTCACATACACATACACAAAGAAAAAGTAAAGTGAATGCATATTGGTTAATAGACTGTAATGCCCCTGTAAACCATGGTGACTGAATATGGTCCTTCATTGAGGGTGATCTGCATCTGATCCTTGACTATTTAGCCAGAGTTCTGCACAAAATTAGTTCTGTGAGTTTCTGTCTTTCTAGCAGAAAAGCTTGGCTTAGTTTACTCTATGGGGAGGAGGGATCAATTTCAGTAAGCAAACAAAGCAAAGTACTTAGCTTGAAATAAGTAATGTAGCATTCTTTGGAAGAACTTTCAGCCAATTCACCCATCAAATACCTGAGTGTTGTACTCACCATGTGGAGTCCTGTTGTAGAGCAAAAGGCCTTCAGGTACACTGGCCTGGCACCATCAAGGAGGGTGAGAGGTGTGGATAAAGCCATATGCACTCCAGAAATACTAGCTTTTAAGCACATTCCAGAGAACACAGGACTGATTCCCTATGAGATTTTTCTTTTATTTAATTTTTTTCTTTTTGATTCTTCACCCTCCTGCCTCTCCTTTCCCTCTGTTCCCATCTCTCCACTCTCTATTTATAACTTCCTCAGTGTTGCCTTGCCCTGGTTTGGCTGGCAGGCTGGAGCAGCACCTCTGACAGCCAGCTTAACTGTCAGGAAAATTTGTGGGAGCCTGAGTTGTCAAAGAATGTTCTGGGGCCTTCACAGTAGAGACCACTTTGTCCTGGAGCACTGGTGCCCTATCTCACATGCCTCTCTGAGCTGGATTGGGCGGCCAGACTGTCCTGGCTTGTGGCATGGCATAGAAAAGCAATTCCAAACCTATTTCCAGAAAACAAATTGTAGCCACCTTCCTGCAAACCAGTATCATAGCATAACTATCCTGTATATAGAGATTTACTCTTATAAGAAAGAATGAATGTTTTTTTTCCTGAATTATTTGAACCAGGTTGTGAAATGGCAGGCCTATCTGTTCCATTTTTACCCTGCCAGTTCACCATTTAGGCCTCTGATTGATTTATCTCTCTGATTGTAGGAGAGAAGCACCTCAGTGGGAGGAGTATTGAGTACATTGCGTGCTGTGTAGGCAACCATTTGCTTCCCAGCTTCCCTGACTATGCTGATCCAAGGAAGGGGGACACCAGGATGTGAAAGAGCCTGCTGTCTTTGGCCACTGTCCAGGCACAGGTCAATTTACTATTGCTGCTGAGATTTTGGGAGTCTAGGGGTTGGGTTTCTTTCCTTGGATAGCTCCCTCTGCATCCATGGGAGCTCAGAGAAACCAACCAGGGCTGACACATCCTCTGGTTAAAGATGCAGAGAATACATGACTTTCCAGGGCTATAACCTCTCCTCAGTGGTCTGGGAAACTCAACATCAAAAAGATACCTTTTATTTTATTTTATTTTAGTAGTTGTTGTGTACATCCAGTTCCTAAGTCCAGGACTTCACTGATCATCAGTAATTCAAGAATTGCACAGAAATAATGGCTGGTTAAGGTTTGATCCATAAGGAAATTGTACCTGTTTGAGTGTTTACCATTGGGAGGGATGTACACCCAGAGATGCAGCAGTTTTCTAGGATGCAGTGCATACAAGAGTGCCTCAAATTCCAAAATCTCCTGTATTTAAAATGAGCTGAGAGAGCTGGCTGAAGCACAAGTTCTGCATTTGTCTGTATAAACACACGGATTTCTCCACAAGTACGGTTGAAATTTTAGCAGGGACACAAGCCAGATTTCAAACCTGGCCTTGACCTTGAAAACAGTGATGAAATACATTAAAACATTGACCCCAAAGCATTCATAAGCTTTGTACTTTATGCACTTCACTTTAAAACAATTCACCTTTCTCCCCAAAGTTTGCAGAGTGGTCTCCTGCATCCACAGACTACCAAGAATTACCCTTGACTCCTACAGTACAGGGAATCTTGCAAAGTGTCTCTTGTGGGATGTCTTCATGGCATATTACACTGTTGAGTGCAGATTTCCCCCAAAATAACGAAGAAAATATTATACTTGCCAAAGTCTTTATTAGAGAAGCTTGACATTCTTTTCATTTGAATTTTAAGTTCACTGCCTCTTTTTGCTGCAGTTGCTTTCAAACAGAAGAGATAAATGTCTAACAGATGCAGCAGTGTCACTGAGTGTTTTCCTCAGATGCATGTAAGAAAGAAGAAAGCACAAGTAAAAATGCCAGCCCAAGCAGAAAGCTTCTGATACTGTTATAAAGAGTTAAGCTGGATTTTTTTTAATAGGAAGTAGTGTTAGTACAGTGCACAGGCTCTAGTACCCTGATAGAATTGCCTAAATATCTGCATGCATGCAATTTTTAAGGCAGCATTTTGCAGCAGTGTATTATGGTAGGGCTTCTGTGTATGCTGACATCTGTGATAAGTAAGAGATGTTTGTTGCCACATCTTGAAACACTATCCTGCACTTCTGTGACACAGACTGGCTGCTTTCAAAAAAATGAGAGAAGTCCATATACTTGGAAGATGGGTAGTGAATTTTTTTGTTGTTTAAACACCTCTATTTCTCACACCTCAGAAAAATGAAACACAAAGTTATGGGAAACACCAGGGACATTGCCAGCTTTTTAAAGACCTGTGAAAACAGTTGTTAGGCTAGCAGTAGGTTTGGAAACTTGATGAACCAACTTGAGAGGTATCAGTAAGAGAAATATCTGGAAATATTTAATGATTCAGTAGCTCAGTTCATGTATGATTTGTTCTTTAATTTAGATGGAGGGCTTGTGTTAGAATATTTTCACCCTTTTTGATTAAAAGGTGTGTAGGCATATTGCATTTTGTGCCCTTGGTATAAGGGTTTACCAGGAGACCCCTTATTGCTGTGACTACAGCTGCCCTCTTCATGGCAGTGTCTTCTGGCTCCAGGACTTGCTTGGAGTTCAGAGCACTCAAGAGCTGATAAGGACACTTCTATGGTGCTGCCACATTAAGAGTAAGCCAAACCTTTGTGACACATGAAGATTAAAGAAATTTAACAGGGAAATAAACGCCCTTGTGTTCCACCTGGTCCTCAGATATCAAAGGGGCTGGTGGAGGTTGGGCTTAGATTCTGGGTCATAGATAATTCCACACTAAGTAACAGAAATACATAGGCAATGCAGCACTCTAAATCCAGCCATGTTCAATGAGCACTACTCTGATTACAGACTCACAGGTAGAACAATACCACACAATACACTGTAAGCCTACTCATGCCCAGTGAACCCTCACAGCCAGAACAAAAAGGTCTGATGGCATTCAATAGCATTCACGACCAGGTACAAAAGAGTGTCATTTCATGAGCAACAGAGATGTGGGTTCTTCTTGGATTGCTCATGATCAATACACTCTCTGTGAAAGCATGCTTGAATACCTAAAGTACAAATAACACAGATGACAAAAAATGCATTAAGTTGCAAGATGAGTATATGTGCTAGAAGTGTGATGACAATATAAGCTAGTTTTCTGAATTTCCCTTCATATAACACTTAGTATAGCTGAGTCTGACCCAATAGGTGTTCCTGTGGATGAGGAGATGTATACAGCCCACTGATCATGCCTGGATACACTGAGAAAGGACAGCTAATGATAAAGATGGAGAGGTGCAAGTTACAAACGGCTCTCTTCTGCCATAAAATAACTCTTGGGGTTGTCTCTTTCCACCTGGCTGACACATCTCAACACAACATTTCTCTTTTTTTTGAGTTTTTGTTGCGTCCATAAACTTTTACATGTGTCTGTTGCAGTGATCTGCAGTGCTCTTGCAGGCATTGCTACCTCTGCCTCTCCCTTTCCCTACGCTCATGGACAGTGCTCATATGACGACCTGGTGGTCATCTCACCTATGTGGTCATCTCAGTACTTATCTCAAAGCCTCCTGACAATGTCTATTGCAATCAGCAAACCAACTCATTTCTTTACTTATTGATGAGTTTGCTCTTGCCTGTGCACTGCACCATCTACTGTGAACATGTGAATTTTTGACTAAAAAAAAGCTTGCATTGCAGCAACATTCAAGCTCAGACTTCACAGCTAGCAGCAGAATTTTACAGCCACAACTGAACCTTGGGAGATCTCTGCATTCAAGCCTTCTCCCATCAAGCCTGAACTCCTGCACAAAGTAACCCTTATGGATATGGGAATTAGTCTGTCATGCAGAATGAGAAGGAAGAGATGAAGAACATCCAGGCTGTGGATCAGTTACAGGTGCCCTTTTTGTTGTTTTTTTGTTTGTTTCTTTTATGAATGAAACATATAGCTGTATTTGCAGTAACTTGCTGCCAAACATGGAACACATCAAAGCCAGTGAACATCAAAAAGGTGCATTTCAACAGCTGCAGTTTTAATCTCTAGGAGTTCCCCTGGCCCACAGAGAAAATATGAGATCCAGTACCATCTGAGACAGTAACACCGTTTATAACTTACTAGAGCAAAACTCTCCTGTTTGGGGAGGGTAAGAGGGGTCCAGCAATACTGCTTCTCCCCATTCTCATACATTCCCTTCCCCAGGCATACACATCTCAGATTTTACAAAACCCCATGGTTCAGGTAGTGATGCAAGCTTCTCCAGCCGTGGGTCAGGCGGGAGGAGAGCAAAGTTCACATAAAAGCCGTGTCAATAAGGGGGAAGGGTGGCTGGATTGTAACCAGGATGATATCTTGTGCCGTGGAGCATGGAACTCACCAACTCAAGAGACTCATGTGGTATTCCAACACTGCAGGCTTTGCAGAGTGTTCAGCTAGCTTTGCACATGAGCCCCACACAAAGTGGATTAAACTAGCAGAAAGTGAAAACTGTCCTGCACAGACCATGTCACTTGCCCCACACCTGTAGCTTAGCCATTGCATTCTTAAAGGAATTCAAGGTGGTGAAACTTGAATGAGCCTTCTCTAATAAATGCAATTAAAGACAAGAGGACAGACAACAAAAAACATAATTAATGACTGCTTGTTTTCAGAAAAATATATACTGGAAATACTGTGAAAGCAACATATTTGCAGTAGGTCAGTCTGTTCATAGCTACATATTTTCATGCTCATAGGTAATTAATGAGCACAATTACAATATCAGGGTTTGGATAGCATACAACAGCAAGAACACCAATGACAGTAAAATCCTTGTGGTGTCACTGGATGCCAAAGGAAAACTAAATGCTCATTATTTTGAAGGGCAAATAAGTGGGCTTATCCCTTGTTGCTTGTCTCTCCTAGAAAACACCAGGGACAGAGAAATCTCTGCTCCTTTTCTCCCCTCATAGCTTGCAGAACAGTTAGAGCCCAGCAGATAGAAAACTTGCAGTGGTGGTTGGTTTAGCTCCTTATTATTTAAGGCACAGCTGTGATCAATCTCCAGGCTATAAAGTTTATAAGAAGGAGCTGGAAGCATGGGCTTTTCCTACAGCACTAAAATGGCCCCTCTGCCTTGCATTTGTCCCTCATTTAGCTAGCCTGACTTTGATGTGGCTGCTGCTCTGAACTCTGTAGAAAAATGAGAAGTCAGCAAGTATCACCAGGAATTTCAAATGAAGTCCAGCAAAATCTGATCTGAGTTTGCCTCAGGGCTTTTTCTTTATCCATCTTCCCTACACGCTGCTGCTGTGTTGGAGTTTACCTCAGTGTTGCTTGAATATTCCGTTGTTAAAACATTTTAAAAGAAAATAAAGTAATCTCTGAGTGGTGCCCTTCAAAGCATTGCTGAGTAGTTAGGAGAGTTTTAATCTTTTCTGAAAAAGGAAAAAATCTTTGTATTTCGTTTAGAACAGAGGTACTTCTTAGAAGCTAATAATTTGCTGAGTAGAAGGATTTTGCAAGCAATTTGCTTACAGTGTACTAATTGCTTGTTTATCTCTTTTTTTTAAACCCAAAAATTCCTCGCTCTTTTTGCCTGGAAAGTCTCATTTTATCTCATGCAGTTTCCTGTTTACTTTAGGCACAAGCCTACAAGTATCTGGTAAAACAAAATAAAAAACCACAATCCTGGAGAAGTCTTTCAGATTCATATATCAGCATGTCTGTCCCAAAAATAATCTGACTTGAACTACTGTGTGCAGTAATGAACTAAAACATCAACATGAACTAAAACTAAGAATGAGCCCACAGGTACTATTTTGGGGGGGGGGGGTGCGGTGAGGAGAAGTGTTGCAGGAGGAGTATTGAGTGGAAGTGCTTTGATTAATTAGCATTGCAATAAAACAGATTTCCTGTGTCCCCAGGTTCTGCCTCCTGGGCATGTGCTGGTAATATTGAGCAGTGCTGGTGGACACAGCCTTTCTGCTTGGTATGGTGCATTTTTCTTTTAACATGGAACAGTACAAAGCTGGGAGTAGGGATTTGAGGAGGTGTCTTTTTTTTGATCCTCTCAAAACCTTTTTGGTCCTGTTTCATCCCTTCTGCCACTCTGTCAGTTTACTGCCTCCTCAGCCCCTTATGTGGACTGCAGACATGTGCAGCTGCTGAATGTAATGCAAGTGGAAATGGTCTTTGTGGTTTGGTAGCAGTCTTGGTCCTTTGCTTCCTCTTCCATCAGGCAACAACAACTGATGTGCACTAGTTCGGTTTTCTGTTTCACAATCCTGCATCCACTGTATTGTTTAAAGCAGGACACAATACAGTAGATAGCCTATGCAAACTAAGACCTTCTTCTAAGGACTGATAACTTTGCCAGAACTTCTTGTGGGTTTCCACAGAGTGTGGAGGAGTCTTTTATTTTCCTTTCAGAGGCTAGTTTTCAATGCAGCCGTAGCGATTGCAACTGTTTGGTTTTGCAACTGCTTGTGGGAATTGGTGGAGTTACAGTGTCTTTGATGGCTGACTCCCTGCTTGTATGCTGTCCCCTCCCTTGGAGCAGACATCCCATCCCTGTTCACATGGAGAGGTCAGGGCAGCGTGCTCCACAGACATGCTTGGAGATGGCACAGGGTCAGCCAGAGGGGATTAGACAGTTATAAGGGCCATCAGATGAGACAGAACATATTAGGCTCGCTTTCTGGATGCTTCATCACTGTCTGCACGAAGTCTCAAGCATTCCAAGTGTGAAGCAAATGCTTTCACAAGTATTTTCTGTCTCTGGCAGCCATGGTGTGATCTGAATTGTATTCCACATCTGATGGAACTGTTATTAGTGGTTATTTTTAAAAGTAGAGTTCCACCCTGCTGTACATAACGGTAATCTGCTTTTTTACTAGATGATCAGCTTGGTCTGCATCTTAAAGAGTTGTTTAAACTGTCTTTTCTGTTTTGAAACATTCTAGATTGTTTAAGTTTCAGCTGGCAAATATTTTATTTTGGATGGTATATAAATCCCTCATTGATTGAGGATTGAAGTCCATGGCAAGCAGAGAGTGCTAAAAGGGAAGAGTTTTCAAGTTTTTGCCCTGCAGAAGCAGCACGTTCACTGACAGATCTACAGGGAGTGCCCCTGTACAAGTGCAGCCATGAGCTCTGCCCTGGCAGCAGCATCTCTTCTTTTTGTCACTGTGAGAAAGAAGTTAGCATTGCCCTTGGGCTGAAGACAGGTGACAGAAGAGAATGATTACTGTTGTCTTTGACAGCTTCATTAGAGAGGCCAAGAGTTCAGGGGGAACTCCTGCTCATCCCCAGCAGCAGAAAACCCAGGACAAAGCCAAGCAGCAAGGAAGGCATGCTGCAGAGAAAGCACCAGTGTTAACACCTCTGCTTTCCTTGTATGGTAGATAGGGTCTGGATCTAAATGACCTTTGTCTGGAACTTCTCATGAACACCCCTGAAAGAGATGAAAGTGGCTGCGAGTCAACCCATTTTGGGCACAGACAGTTATTTCAGATTTCTGCTGGTATTCAATTGCTCTTTCATGAAAGGATGGGAGTAAGGGAACTGAATGTTAAGAGACTTAGCACCTTTTCTTTTAAACTTCATCATTGTTGTCCCTTGTTATATAAGCAAAAACCTACAGTCTTTTACAGGGACACTGGAGCATACTGCCTGCCAGAGGTCAAAGGAGTCGCATTCTCAGAAATGCTCAGGTTGAGTAACCTTCAAAAAAGCATGATAGCGTGCTTTTTTGTGCTTTCAGAGGCTATTTATATGGCAATCTCTAAGCTAAGCAACCAAGGATGTGGTGCTAACACACCAAGCACTACTCTTAGGTGCTTTTAGGTGCCATACTTTTCTTAGCAGAGGTTAAATTTAGAACAGGAGAGCAGACTGCCAAAGGAAGACTGTTCCTGTAAGGCAGTGGAAACATAAAGATCTGTTCTGTAAGCCAAATCAAACTCACTTAACCCAGGAGCAGATTTAGTGACTAATCCTCTAAGTGGATGAGACTGGGCCCTCATTTGTAGTCATGAGGGTGTAGCTACCTATCCAGGGTTTTACACCAGTGTGTACTGCTGAGAGAAGGAGCTAGCTGAAGATACATCTTTTTCTCCCCCAGATAATGCATGGCAATGTCATTCTTGATTATATGACTTGAAAGAGAGGCTAGATTTCATTAGAGCTCTCTTCTCAATTTGCCTGAAAATTTTAAATCAATGTAGATTCTGATATTCTGATATCTGGTAAATTAGTAAAAAAAAAAAAAATTTACAGAGAAGCTGCCCCTGGAATCCATCAGCAGCAGTGAAACATTTCCAGTCCTGTTCACTGAATTTCTCATTTGAAGTATGGAAAATACTGTGTTACCACACTGAAATCATATGCAGCAAGACAGCAAGCATCCTAATGGGGAATCCAGAAAAATCTGTGAGAGCCAAAAGGTAGCTACATCCCTTTAAACAATGTCTCATCTTCACAGTGTGGAAATGCAGAATAAAACCTGTTTTTTTTGCCTTAGATACCAGCCTCATCTAAATGATTCTTAACAGGTACATGTAGAATTAAGTGCCAAAACCTAGAATTTACCCTTTTGATAATCTGTAAGTATATACTTGCCACAATCAAAACACAGGTGGTTCTTCACTCAGTGCTTCTCCTATGATGTGCAATGCCACATTTGTCTTCTCCCCTCTGTTTTAGCAATGCCATTTGTAGGTGCCTCCCTGATGGTCTGATAGCCTGAATAATGTCTGAATTACCTTAACACTGCTTGGGTGGTGAGGTGTGCAGGCAACTCAGATAATAGTGCTGTTCATGTGCAGTCTGTCCAAGGCTGCTTTTGCTTTAAGGCAGTAGTTTGATTTGTTATATTCAGGTGAGGACTAGAAAGGCCTTTCTAACTTGTCCAAAGGCAGGCAGATTTTTCCAAGCAGACTTATCCTAGAGTGGTATTCCCATATCCATAGGGGCTTACCCTGTTGTACACTTCACTTTGGAGCTTGTGCTCTTCGTTTTCTCAAAAAGGCAGGGATTCTGCTTCTTAAAACCGTTTTGTGTGACTGATCTTAATGCAATTCCCTCCAAGGATGTCTACCACAGCATAACCAGCTAGCTATAATCAGATAAATGTTAGTATGGCTATGTAAATTAAAAGCACACACAGTTTTCTTGCGGTTGAGGTTGAGCTGGTAACACTTGGTAACACTTTCTCCTACTCAGAGTCTGGTATTAGCATGTTAAATAAAACAAGTTTTATTCCTATTAAGGGAACCGACAGAGGGTAATATTTTTCTTCTAATATTATTAGTTTAATCTTATGTAAGAATCAAGGCAGTCCTTTACATATTAAATTGCATCCACCCAGGCTTCATTTGAAATCTTGTATTGCAACTGGAGCTTATCCAAACATAATACCAGTAACACTTAGTGTCCTTAACAACAAAGGAAAATACAATTAAACAATCTCACATAACAAAGTTGTTTAACATCTGCTAAACACACTGTATTGTTTGAGCCTAGCGTTCTGACTGTATAGCAGAGTACCACAGAAGTCATATGAATTTCTGTAGGAAAAGTGGGCAGAACAGGGCTTTTTCAACATGGCTGTGAATTATTTTTCTGTGATTGGAAACTGCAGCTGCTAAAAAAACACCCAAGTCCCAAGCACACTAAACATACCTTGCAGAAGCAGGCAGAGGAGAGTCCAGTCTTCAAGCCGTGCTTGTGGGGTGCCAGCAGTCCTGCCCTTGCCTCACATGATCTCTTGCATAGAGCCTTCACTTCTGCAGAGGCATCTTCATGTTTCAGGAGACCTGGTAACCTCCAGCTACCCCACATCTGGGACCTGAAAGCCTCACCCAGACCCTTCAGACACAATCCTCTTGCTGTTCAGGGAGAGGTCTGTCCCCGACCTGAAGTCCCAAGTCATTCCTGTGAGTAATCAGGGCCCCTAAAGAGACTCCTGAGTTTGGACTAGGGTGTGTAAACAGGTTGCCAAGTATGAGCTAGAGGTATTTTCTTGGACCCATTAGAGCACATTCAGAGGAGGGCCAAGATCATCAGAAGGCTGGAGCAGAGGCTGAGAGCATTGGGCTTGTTCAGCCTGGAGAAAAAATGGCTCTGGGAAGAACTTATAGCAGCTCTCAGTACCAGAAAGGGACCTTCAAGAACACTGAAGAGGGACTTTCTACAAGAGCATGGACTGATAGAACAAGTGGGAATGGCTTGAAATGGAAAAGGAGTAGATGAATTTTAGAAATTAGGAGGAATTTTTTTACTATAAGGGTGATGAGGCACTGGAAAGGTTACCCAGAGAAGTTGTGGCTGTCCCATCACTTGAAGTTCATGGACAGGGCCCTGAGCAACCTGATGAAATAGGTGGCATCCCTTCTCATGGTGGGGGGTTAGAACTAGATGTTTAAGGTCCCTTCCAACCCAAGTCTTTCTGGGATTCTATGATTCTTCCCTCTAGTTTTCCACAGACATCTCTTGCCTGCTTTTCTTTGTCCTGCAGTCCCAGGAGACCAGTACCAGGAACCTCTTATCAGCTGCGCTTACATGTTCATTTTCCAGCCAAGCTACCAACACTGATTTGGGACTGAAGGAGTATTTGTTTTCAAGTTAGAGCATAAAGAGTTGTCTAGAACACCAGAAAATAGAAAGAGACACCAAAATTTCCGCTGTGTGTCAGGTTTTTTGGCAACAGGGAAACTCCACGAGGACTACTGTTTGTCTTTATGCAGAGATAAGTAATCAGATTGCTTTGGCAACAGCCAAGCTTTTATTCAGACATGAGCTTCACATATCTTTATGAATTTAGAAAACAGTTGGAATGCTGACCACTGGCATTTAATGACTTCCTGTTTTTGTCTAAAATGCTTTCTATAGATAAAAGCCTTAGTTTCTCCCTTTGAAGAGGGGCAGTGCACCATCTCGCTCCTGCAGTTACTAGATCAGGAACAAATTCCATTTTTCTTGTTTTGAGGGATTCAAATAGATACAGATAAATTGCAACAGGATTAAGCTTTTGCTTTTATTTTTGGAATGCATTTTGCACATCCCTCTTTGCAAGTTGTTCCATTACAAGTATGTTCTAAAAGGACTATTCAAACACTTTTGGTTTGCAGATGTCAATTGAGAAACCCTCCTGGTCTCCTCCATTTGCATTAGTACTGGAGTTCTCCTTCAGAGATGTCAGCTGTGGAATACTTGAGAGCAGCTGGATCAGCTGGCCAAAAACCAGTACACGCATTTGCAAGAGTGTACTGATACTGCAAGATACTGCAAGCATCAGGCAGGGAATTACATCAAGTGTTAACCTGGGCTAGAGTTTGGCGAGTTTCCCTGAAATAAGCAGATCACTTCTGGTGGCTTGAGCTGGTGCCCAGTTTCGTTTTCTCTTCAGTTCATTTTATTTTGTTATTGGTCCTCCCCAGTCTTTTCTGTCTTTTTGCTGTTTCACACTGCCAAAGCTTTAGATGCTACAGGGATACAAAAGTGCTTGGAGACCGTGTAGTATTGGAAACGCTGACATCTGGTGCCAAGCTCTGTGGAAGGATCACCTGGTGGTGTCCAGGTGGGAAGACATGCAGCAGATAGGATCTCCAGAAGGAAAGCCAAGAGTCCAAGTGTCAGTGTACCCTGCCTCCAGCACATGCCAGTAAGCACTCGGGGCAGTAAGCACAAGGTGCTGCAGAGAGTGAGCTCACAAAGATTTCCACAGCTGTCACTTGGGAGTCTGGCTGAGGGGAAACCTGCTCTTCATGACCTCTGGTCTTGATTTACAAAGTGAAGCAGGAAGAGAAGATGAAAGGTGTTGACTCACCCTGAGACAAGGGAAGGTATGATCCCTGAGATAAGGGAAGGTATGATCACTGTAGATGCAGCCCTACTGACCACAGGCATTTTGGGTCTGCGTATCTCCATGCTGTTCAGAGATAGTGGTCATGCAGCTAGTGATGCCAATGGAATTATTGGCTAATGGTTGTTGTCAGCTCCCTGTGTAACACCATAATAGGTCAGATGTTTCTTCAGTTGACCCTCTGTGTAGCAGGTATAGGTGCCAAAGTGTGTCTGATTTAAAAGAAAGGCTTTGATCTAAAGATTTCACCAAGATATTTGTGTGATGATGTGAGTACTGGAAGAGAGCAGGTAGAGCAGAGGCCAGCCTGTAGCAAAGGAGTCTAGGTGCCAGCAGAAGTGTCATTGGTAGTCAAGATGGTGTGTCCCCCTAGAAAGAGTTTTCTACTTTATTTTTTCTGAAATGAAAAAAGGTGATGAGGATTGGATGCATGAACAGACACATGTGAAATACTAAATATTAAGGCCCAGAAAGAGGTGATGCTAACATATCTAACAAAAACAAACAAACAGTAACCCCAAAAGCACAAAAACAAGCACGCAAACGTAAACCACTGTCAAGATTACAGTTAACATCACAAACATCAGTCATCTTTTCATCTCACGTACAAAATTTATAAACTAAAGTCTTATAAAAAAAGATTTACAAATTTTTGCAGAAGATAAACATAAAACTCAAACAGGTATTGTACTTCTATCTTATCTCTTCACTAGTTACTTTAAACAACACAGTCTTACCAATAATTCAACCAAGAGAAAATGTTTAAAATACTCTAGCCAATATGTCAAGTCTAAATACCATTTATTTAACTCATTCAAAACCAAAAAAAAAGCATTCTCCACATATTTAATCAATTAACCAGTTAACAAATAACCAATTCAAAAAAATATCCCTTTAAAATTATCACAACTCATTTTAAATCCAGTAAATAGTTAAAGTGTTTAAACCAAATTTCTCCCTAAAGCTCTTCGTAAACCTCAAGGTTTACAAAGGACAGGACTTCACTCTTTGGGGTCAAGGCTTGCTGCTCCTCCCAGCCCAGCCAGATTACAGGCAGAGCCCCAAGGCTGCTTTCATGTTAAGTCATTAACATGTTTTAAACCAAACAAATGTGTGAAGATGCAAGCAGATGGGTTCCTCAGAAAAGGGATGGTTTGTTGACAAAGATAGCCATGCCTTAAGCATCAAAAAATTCTGTCCACCTTCAAAGGTGAAGACAGATGTTTGAAGCAGACACATTCTGAATTCCTGCTGAGAAGAGGAGCAAGACATTTTTAAGCAAGACGTGATTTCTCTATTCCTACACAATCCAGCCATTATTTTGTACAAAGTCTGGCTAAACTTGCTAGCTGAAATTCCCAGGAAAGATTCAGCAAGAGGTTGGATTATGCGCATGCAGTTAGCTGTGGAAAAGGTAGGAAATCAGGGATCTGATGCAATACTAGCATAACCTGTTTATTCCAAAATCCCTTTACAAATCATGGGTACAGTAGACTGAAAAATCTCCTAAACCTGTCAGTTACAGCAATTCATGTGGAGTTAAGATTTTGATAAAGCTGAGGATAGGGTTTTATCTATAACATTTAGAGCTGCTCAGCTCCCGGGAGACTAGAACACGGATCCCTAGGGATGGGGCATATATAGTGTTATGAAAGACAAGCTGGTGGCTTGTATCACCCAGCTCCTTTCATATGCTCTCTAGTTGGTATTCTCTCTTATATGCTCATATCCTCTTGCTTCAAATCATCTGAGAGAAGTATATGTAAGATAGTGTTGCATGAATATTAATGTAGATTTTATTTACCTCTGCATTGTTTCTCATTTCCTGTTTTACACTGCTATCCCATCTTTCCTTCTGAAGATATTTCCTTTTTCTTTCACACACAGCCTCACCAGATGAATGTTTGGCTTGAAACACAAAGGCACCCTTAGTGTTAAAGTCTCCCAGAGGCACGTCAGAGAAGGCAGCATTTTACAATCAATCAAAAACTGCAGGAGTGTGCTATAAATCTCTCACTCTTTCAGAATTCAAATAGCTTTCTTAAATAAAGACACCTTGAGTAAATTAAGCTGTTCTGATAGCACCTTTTCCAACATGGCCATTCTTAGCGGTACCCTGTAGGTAGCTCACCCCACCTGGGGTATTTTTCAAGGACTTCCCTTCACTGTCATCCTCCTCAAGTATTTTGGAGTCTGTGGATGGAGAGGCAAGCCTTTCATATATAAAGTTCTTCAGAATTTGTCAAGTTTAGCACACAATTATTTAAATCTATTAATCTAATCCAAATGTGGTAGTCACATTTTATTTCTTTGCATGAAAACTCCATGGGTCGAAGCAAACATTACCCCATGTTAATTAATTCCAGCAGAAAATGCAAAAAACAACAACAGTGTTTTCATCCACCAAGACCTATTAGCTATATTGTAATAGTGTTGTGTCAAAATTGGGAAAAATTAGGTCACACTAGAGTTAGAAGAATCACTCCTACAGTCTGTATGTTTACAGCATGATAAATGCTCTTCATGATCTTTGGCATCTATAATCATTCATTTTAGATTTCATGCTGTTGTGTTTGTGTCAGGGGAAAACAATACACAGCTATAAATAGACACTATTGCTTGCAGTATTTATCTCTGTTCATGCTGTGCACAAGATAATGCTCAGTGTGATAAGGAGGACTATTGATACAGTTTTTCAGATGGCTAGGACATGAAGAAGTGTAATTGTGTTGCAGCTGATGAGCTTGCACCTCAGCTAGCATAGCAAGTGGCTTTCCCTGATGAGGGTGGGAATATATCAGAATGTAAAAAATGCCAGGCACTTCTGCAGCCCTTTTTGGCTATGGTTTTATTAATTAGAACAAATAATTCTCCCAGAGCATTGCTTTTAGCCTGCACCAAGTGCAGAATGACTCTTCTCCCTGTTGGTAGCTGTGATAATGGTGATAGCAGTGATATTAAATGTCCTTTCCTCTCTCAGTCACCGTTGTCCCAGAGGAAGAGGGGGTGCAGCTGCCTGTCACAAGTACCACTCTGAGGGCAGGAGGGGATTCGGAGAGGACAGCAGATGGCCAAGAGTAGGAGGGCAACAGCAGCAGATTATAAATGTTGCCGTAGTTCAGGATCTTGGATCTTTTTTGTCTTTGATATGCTAGTTCCTTTTCCTATTCCTATAGTCTTAAAAAAAACTCCAAATACAGGAGAGGTTTTTTTTTTTTCCTTCTCTCACTCACTAAAAGAGGCCCTTTCAATATTTTTCCTCTCCACATAGACTGAGGAATTTGCAGGGTGAGTGTGAGCCCATGCCAGATATCAGGGTTAACACACAAGATGAATAGAAGAGAGCACATGAAAGAGTTTACAGTGTGGTTAAAGTAGAAAAGAAGGGTGTTTCAGAATAGGTGTGCATTGACAAGAGCTACCTCCCTCTGGAACCTCTGAAGGACAGCAGTGTGTGACTTGGCAGAAGCAGAAGTCTTTCTTTTATTTTGGTCTTTTGAGTTAGAGGAAAACAAATGTTCTCAGAATAAACACAGACATAGGCTCTTCAAGGCAAAAGACAAAAAAAAAAAACCAAAAAAAAAGAAAAACAAAACAAAACAAAACAAAAAAAAACCCAAAAAAAAAAAAAACAAGAGTGGTGCTTAGGAAACACTTTGCCTGCTAACACAAGAAGTTTCATAAGTAGCCATCCAGTCTGTTATCCTAGTAATGAGTGACTAGCTCATCAGTGTTTATTCTTGTGTACCTTATTTCTTTTCTGCTGCTGGTTTTTGGAGTTGTTTTCTCTTTTGTTCTTGTACTCACTGATTTTTGTGTGATTTATCATTTATCATATGGTTTCATATGCCTACTGCCTACAATAGTTTTTACTCTCTTGCAATCAAGCCTTGCTGTGAGGCCTTGTCTCATTTACCCAAGGGTATCCAACAACCAGCTACCATGGAAACATAATCTGCACTCATGCACCAGACAAAGGTTCAAGACAGATGAGATGTAGTCATATCACAGACATTGGAAAGCCTCCAGTACACTTCTACCACAGCTCTGCAAGACAGATAATGCACAAGGAGTCGGAGTTTCATTTCTTATTGGGATGAGAGGTATCACACCTCAGCAGAAAATTAGATTAGGTCATAAATGCTTTTTTGTAACTAATTCCTGCTATAAAACATGCTTCTCAGTCTGTAGGGACCCTTCAATCTTTTAAGATGTGCTATTTCTCTGGTTCCCTCAAGCTTTCCTGTGTAATGGCTAGCCATTCACCCCGATGGACATTCAGCATGATGGGCATTTCTTCTTCACCCAACCCTCTGTGGCCTGACCTTCAGGACCGACCTTGGTCATGCTCCATGGGAATGTTCCTTCTGCTGAAACTGAAGAGCTCATTTAGCTTCTTGCAGTGCGTTGCCTTTGAAGGACTGCCAGGGCTGGAGGTAATATCTCAAGGTGCTCACTGTCCAGGGAACAGTGCTCTTCAGCCACCCAAAGTCATAAAGTCTGCACTTTTTTTCAAGTACGTTGGGCTCTCATAGTACTGTGGTATGACTATGGCATTTCCACAAAGGTTCAAGTCACTGAATGCAACAGATCTGTTTTGTATGTCATTGTAATTTAGGTTTGACCAAGTTTGTAAAATGATAAGATGCTCCTGGAAATTACTAACAGTATACTTTAGACTGCTCTGAGTTCTGATTCTGAGCAGAAAAACATCGATATTTTGGTGTATGCTTAAGTCTTTCCAGTATATGGCAGCAGGAAGCTTTTGGATATCACTGTTTTATTAAATGTGGTATTTTTACATCTTCATTCTTGGTGAAGTTAATTCACAACAGATTTCTGGAAGGGGAAGAATTTAATATCACTTCCAGCTTACTTCTACAAATATTCTAAGTAAGAGGAAAAAAAAAAGAATCAATCATTGTTTTGCTTGCAGAAAAAGAATTCCATGTTTAACAGATGAAGTTTCCTAAATCTGAAGTATTAAGAGCCTGACATTTATATTTTCCTCTGTACCTAACTCGAACACATCCTTACTGTGAGTGATGCTTCTCAGTATTTTCCAGTGTACCTACAGTTAAATAAAAAGTGAGCAAACCTGAGGCATTGTCACCATTTACAAGCATTTAATAAGCTGCCAGAGCCATTAGCATGGGGGGATGTTTTGCTAGGAGCAGAAGGGTAACAATTAGCACAGTGGTGACTTCCTTCCAGAGCTGGGTGGGAATGCAAATTTTGTTTTTATCATTTTTCAGTGTAACTTGAGCTGCACAAAGCAATTAGTTGGTTGCACAACCACAGTCCACTTTTTCTTGAGAGCAGCCAATCAAGCCTCAGCACATAGGTTATCAAACCTGTCTGAGATACTGAGGAGCCCAGAGAGGCTCAGGAACTCCATCTGAGACAAGTGTTCAGTGCAGTGGGCTGCATGTGGATTTTTCTGGATGACTTTGGGGCTTTCTCAGGAGCAAATTCCTGTCTGCCTCACCACAGAGCTTTTTGTTGCTGTTTCTAACGTATCAAAAATTATGCCAACAGAATGTTCTGTTGTTTCTTAGAAACAGACTAAAAAAAAAATTGGAAAATTGGAAGCCTTCAATTGCAACTTTGAACAATGCTATGAGAGCTTTCCTGCTAGCTCAATTGTTTCCACATTGGACTTTTCTGCTACAGGCCTGGTGAGGATGCTGTCATTGTCTTTTGTCCTTCAGTGTAGATCCCACGACTTGCAGTGTTTCCATCTCTGATGTTGTTCTCCCAAGGCAGCCTATAGTGAAGAAAATGCATGCTTAAGTTAGAACAAAGTCCACTCCTGCCATACTAGCTAGGAGGCTAAGCACAACAAGCACAATTTCAACAGTGAGTGGTTGAATTTGAATTAATTACTTTGTTTCTGCAAAAAGCAGCTCAGCAGAGCTTTTCTGTGCACGGGGGCAGATTCTATCAGTGTGGACAATACTGCAAATAAAGAGATTCAGTTTTCTACTCTTATGGCAGCAGGTACAAGGAAGGGACAAAGGCCTGTAGTTCTTTGCATGGATTTCAAGTACTCTTTTCTAGGACTGCTGAAATCCAAAAGAGCTGCAAAAAGACAAAAGCTATGAAGTGGGTTCATATGTTTGATGCCCCCTCATTGTGGGAGAGTTTCATCCCCATGCTGTCAAATTGCTGCCAGAGACCCTAACAAAATCATTTCGTGAAAGGGCTCGATGCTTTGACCTGGTAGCTGGCAATTCAGCCCCCAGCTTTTTTCCATTGGTGAGCTTTGTTGGTCAGCAAAGCAATAGGCATTGAGTGGCACCATTAGTTGCAAGCAAACTCAGTTTAGGGATGCTTTTTGATGTGTAAAAAGACTGTGTGTGTAGCTTCCTGGTTGGTAACCAATGTCTGTCACCTGGTGTATATTGCAGGCTTGCAGACCCCTTTGGAAAATCTTCTCCTATGTGATCTAGGTGGGTTTGCTGTCCAAACTGCACAGCTTACAGTTGTCACTGCCCAAGCTGGAAATTGCTGGCACCTTTTCGGCAGGCATGGCAAAGTGTGCCTAGTGTAGGAACTGATTTAGGTGCTAGTACTGCAAGAGACCATCACTGTAATAAAAACAGGAGCAGTATGTAAACAAATACCACAGTGACAGGAGAACCAGTTTGAAAACAGCGCTCTCAGAGTAGTGCTGGGAAGTCCTTATTGCTGCTGCCTGTGGTAATCCTGCTCAGTGATGATAAGACATTGGTTTCCACCTCAGTAAAGCAGCCTGGAAAATCTCAGGAGCCCTGTCTTTGTTCTGACATATTGGTGTGTAAAGGTTTCCCCGGCAGAGCTTATATTTAAAGCCTGTCTCACCCTGAAAGGAGTTACAATCTTCCTTTAATTCAGTACTCCCAATAAAGTACAAAGCATTTGATTTAATTTCTGCATTGAGCTCTAAATTTTGTTCCGGGCTTTGTTCTCCTCAGAGCTAAGAAAACAGAAAAAGTATGGGGGAAGCATTTTAATCGGTGTAAGACTCTGTGGCTTTGACAGTATTGAAGCCTGATGAACCTCTGAATTTTCATTGAATAGAGCCCTAAGAAAAGAAGTAGATCCATTGAAGGACTGCATTTCAGTGCAAGAAGGATGTGTGTTTAGGACTTTCCATTACATAATGAGGCTGAAATGGGTTAACAAGACCCAGGCTTTCTTTTTCTTGAGAACTGCTGCCTGCACCACTCCTTTTCTATTACTCATGCTTCAGTCACAGCACTCACAGAAAGGTTTTCTTTGTTGTTATTAGTTTGAGAAGTAAATTGCAGTATTGTTTCTTCTGATCAAGAGATTGATTAGTCAGAGGTCTCTAGCTGAAGGGAAAAAATGTTCCTCATTATCAACTTTAAATGTAAACGTATTTGCCAAGCAGAGTTTCAGATGGTGGGGCTAGGGCTTGGGGGTGTGTCTTGCTCTTTTGATGTGCTGCCCATAACCATTTACAGATCTTTGAAAGGCATCCCTCTCCTCGGGTCAGTGAAAAGAGTGTGGGAGCAATGCTCCTCAAAGAGAAAATTTACCATTGCTGCTTCTGTCTGGATGGTTCTTGTGGTGTTTTGACAAGTAATGGTGCATTAGTATATTTGTAGACTTTGTGTTTTGTCCATTCTTTCTCTTTCTAGGCGCTTTCATAATCTGCTGGACCCCAGGATTAGTCTTGCTGCTCCTCGATGTTTGCTGTCCCCAGTGCAATGTCCTGGCCTATGAAAAATTCTTCCTGCTCCTGGCAGAGTTCAACTCTGCCATGAACCCCATAATATACTCCTACCGGGACAAGGAAATGAGTGCGACGTTCAAGCAGATCCTGTGCTGCCAGCGCAGTGAGAGCACCAATGGCCCCACCGAAGGCTCGGATCGGTCGGCCTCCTCCCTCAACCACACCATCTTAGCTGGCGTCCACAGCAACGACCACTCCGTGGTGTGAAACCACAGCCAGCTGTGTGACCAACAAAGAGCAGCATGCAACGCTGCGGGTGGGGCAGGTGCGTGGCCCCAGGGAAGGTAACCCACTCATGTTTTCTCAAACACTAATGGACTACAAGTGCATCTTTTCCAGAGGGCCTGACATACCAGCGCAGACTGTCCTGTCCACAGGATTGGCCATGCTGCAAAGCCTTTGATTTCTACTTTGAAAATGTAGAACATAATTGCTTTGTAGAAGAGGCCATCAATAGCCCATGGAAAGCCTTGCTGAGACTTTGTTGGACTTTGCTGCATCTTGGTGCCAGTCTGAATCAACTCTGATTAATTAAGCTTACACTTGCTTCACTGCATTTACATGTAGCCACTTAGTATTTTTAAAAAGGGAGTAAAGGGGATAAAAATATGCCTATCATTTAATAGACATGTAATATGTATCACCATCAGCATGCTTGTGATGAACATTTTCTGTGCAGGGAGTAAAACTGTGCTCTAGTCTTTGTATCCTTAGCCACACTGTCATAACTACAGTAGAAAGAAAAGTTTTTTTTTCTAACACAGGCAAGAGGAAGATGAGGAAACTGACTCTTCTTACCTTCATTACTGGTTTAGAGAATGCATGTTCTGTGTGTATGCAGATTGTTTTAATTATGAAAAAAAAAAAGCTCTTTGTAAAGTCTGCTGGAAAGTAGAAAAACACAGACTGTATTCCAGTGTTTGTTTAGATTATGAAATAAACAGTACTTTAGTCATAATGTATATAAGGTTCTTCTTTGAAGTACAGTATGAAATTTGTAACATGTGAGAGGTACCAAGTTTTTTATGGATAAGTTCTTAAAGTAGGACACATCCCTAAGGCTCTTAAAGGGCTACAGTCAGGTTGATAGATTGCAAAAATTGTATTTATGGCATATTCTTGGAATGCTTTTCTTGTTCATGGCAAAAAGCACATGCATTTTTAATGGTGAAAAAGGAAAGGTATGTGTTTATGGAACTTTTCCTGTAATTGAAAACAAAACACCTTCTGCATTTTTGCACTAAGTATTTGTAGGGTACCATTCAAATGATGCCCCCTTCATTTCAAAAGCAGTGGGCTACTAAGAGCCAAGGCACAATTTTATTTTGTAAAGTTGACACTTTACAAGATAGTCATCCATTTCAAATAACTGGATCATATTACAGATAATAACCCCACATGTACACTGTTATAAATACCTAAGCTAACAGGTGTTTTTTTTTCATATGAGACTGTTTTGAAGAGAAATGTAACTCATGTGAATATCAGTTACCAAGAATCACTGATAGTAAACAAAAGTCATTAAGAGGGGTAAATGTGAGCAAGATGAGATCCTGCTGATAAAAAACTTGGGACCTCTTTCCAGGAAACTGTGTGTTCTCCTAACAAAGTAAAAATATATCAACAGTAAATTCCTGGTGCTGTTCTCATCATTGTAATTTGTCTCTATAGCAAAAAGAAAAAAACAAACAAAACAAAACAAAACAAAACCAAAAAAAAAAAAAAAAGGGGGAAAAAAAACCCAAGAAAAATCCCCCTCATTCACAAAGAAAAAAAATAACCCCAGAAAACTAAACAAAAAACCTAGAGATATATATCCTTCATTGTACCATACTGGAATGTAACTTAAGGGATGATATTCTCCCATTTGGACAGGGAAAAAATGGAGGGTAGAGGGTGAGCTCAGCAAAATCCAGTGTTTCCAGCATCTCTTGCTTTGAGGAGATGCTTGGATTTTATGCTTCCAAGCAAAAAAGTTGCTTGGAATAGGCAGTTCCTTGCTGAGAGAGGGAAAAGAAACAATTGAACAAATCCTGCCTCCACTGAATGAAGTGAGAGTTATGATGCTGCTTTCAGTAAAAATGAAATCCACCTGAACTGTCAATCTAGTTTTGTGTGGACACTGTGGAAGGTGGAATAGGCAGAGAGAATAAATATTACAGTGTCAGCCAGTTGACCAAGGTTTTGAATATACCCACTTGCTTTGAACAAAACTGGTCTTTTTTCTGACTGTATTTGAGAGCAAGTGAATGTACAGGTTGGTTTGGTTTTATTCATAGAACTGTACTGAGAAACAGAACAGGCTGTATGAACTTTTTCATTTAAAAGCATCTGCTTGCTAATCCACTCATATTTTTTCCTTAGTGCCTGTTTGATACTTGAACCTAGTGCAGGTAAGCAGAAGAAAGGAGAGGGTAAGACTGCCTCCAAAGACAGGGGACATCTGACTGAAAAATAATTTCTTTTTCCCAAGAGTGCTTTCTTTCTTGAATCCAGCAAGAGCACTTTTTCCTGTCCCTAACATCCCCACAAAAGTAGATAATAGACACTTTAATATAGGATTTTGGGGTTTTTGGGCTGGGGTGGTTGCCCTTTCCAAGTGTTCTTTCCACTGCTATTTGCATGCTTTTATTGAATCTCATCTGCATAGGGTGGGAGGATGATGTTACAAAATAGCAGCAAATCATTCACTTTAACCTGCTGGAAGTCTGGTGGGTTTTGAGAAGCCATGGGTGAATAACTTGAAAATAGGAGTGGTGTGGTTGTTTGAACATGGGTGGGTCCAAAGGCCTCTTGTGAAGACAGATGCCCAAGAAGGTTTTCTGTCATCATTGTGATTGTGACAGAGGGCATTCTTGTTGTCCAGGTACATAGTTCAACCCAAGGAGGCACTCAACAGTTCAAGAAGGTGAACCTTTTGAACTCTTAGTAGCAGGTAAATTTCAGTTGTCAGGTATATTAATCCAGGAGCATGTCTGACAACAGGTGGCTTTTCTTCTAAAAGGTGAAGTGCAATGTTTCAGATCAAATGCAACAGGAGGAACATTGCTTATGCAATTCTGCTAGAGGAATTCACTGAGCATATGGCTGCTATATAACAATTTGATTAGTGCTTTGTGTTGTTGACATGTTGTTCCCATATCCTTAAGAAATCTGATCTGTGAATTGAGTAGGTCTTTGCAAGCTAATGAAATTAAAGCACCAGTGAGCAAAGACAATAAAAAACAGAGCCTGGAATAGAAGGATTCATTTGCTGTGTTCCTTAGAATCATTCCCAGCCATTTGTTGTCATCTCAGATTTTTTTTAAGTTTTGCTCTTCAATTCAGATTTTTCCAGCCTCATTGTGCAGTTGTAGAGCTCACGTCTGCTATGTGAAAACATGGTCCAAAGTACTTAGGGAAAAAGATTGCCCCACTTATTTTTACTTATCTCAAATTCTTCAAAAGAAGACTCTAGAAGACTTCTTAAAATACCAACGATCCTCCCACAGTCATTAAAATTCTTTTGTTGCTGATTGCCTCTGGTCCAAGTAAATCCTCTTGAAGTTCAAATCTAATGGTGTTTGTGTCAGCATTTGTAGTGATGGGAAGTTGTGTATTAAGAGGAATATCATTCGCAGATCAAGAAAAATGTGGTTTCTACTTCATGTATTTCCAGTGGCAGTATAAACCTGAAAAGCAATTAAAAATACGGCCTTTGGATTTTAATTCCCTGTTGCTGTGATATATACAGAAGCTAGGTAACCTGTTGGTCAGAAAAAGAGCAACTTTTTATAAACAATTGAAAATACATTCTATGTATGTTTGACACATTGATTTCCTTGTCAGTACCTTTTTTTGTTCTGAGTTTTCTGGGATCCCTTGGCAGCTTCAGGCTGGCTTCTGCCTGAGATACTAAAAACTGGACAGATAGAAGAGAGAGCAGACAAAAAAAAAAAGGCTTTTTAAGTGATTCCTAAAATTAAGCATACCTCTCTGTCCATAGTGCACCAGTAATGGAATTTCTGTACATAGTTGCCACATTTTTTTTTAACTCTGCCTTTGCCAAATAGTCACAGCTGTAGCAGCATTTAAACAATCAGGCAACAAAGGCTCAGAGTAGGCCACTTGGTGAAAGGGAAAGGGCAGGCCTGCTATCTTCATGGGGCAAACTAAGCCTGAGTAACCTGGATGTCAAAGAGGAAAGGATATGTCTTATGTCGTGTTTTAGTTCTCCTTCCTCTGCTAAGTAACTTCTGAAAATCAACATAAATTTGTTTGGATTGCACTGAAATTAAACTTTTCAGGTCACTCTATGGACTACCTTTTGGTCTGTAGTAGTGTGGTGGGCAGAGGTTTAACCATGGCTAGTCTGGGTCCCAAGGAGCAGTGTGTCAGGGGAAACTGAAGTGGGCTTTGCTTCTCAAGTAGGTTTTGTAGCTTTTTCTGACCTTTGTGTTGCTCCAGAAGTATGCTACCAGATACCATACTTAACTACTGTAAAGCCATCTAGAGTTTCTGTCTGTGACACTGCTGCAGCCGGATCTGTCTGCAGTGGGTATCCACAGACAAAAAACATGCAGATTTTTCTGTGAAAGAAATAAAAGTCCACCTTATAGATTGGTTTTACCAGGTGGGATTAAGAAGAACACTACCAAATGGAGAGCCTTTGATGCAAACACCTCTGGTCTGTCTTTCAGTATGTGTGAATCAAGGTGATGCAAAACAGAGTGTGCAAAGGTATTTCTCTAGGGCATTGTCCCCAACCCGTGTGGAGGCATGACCCCATCCCTGGTGTCCCTGTCATTGTTCTGGGTCTCTTCTGACTGCAAGACTGGATGTAGCTGGCAGAGGTCAGTCTTAGCAAACTGGCTAGTTTTTTCCATTCACTGCAGTGGTAAATACAGGCTTTTCCTTTTTCTGGTCCTGTTAAGGGCATTCCAGTTATTGCAAGTGTACCTGTCATGTCCTTTCAAACCAGTTCTTGCTGTGAGGCATCAGTCTGTGCTATACACTGATGTTTGTAAGGGGATTTGCAACTGCAATCTCATTTGTTCAGACAAATTGCTTGGCTTTTCCATTTGATTGGAAAGGCCACTTCCAATAGAGAGTTAGCTTTACTGACATCCACACCTGCCCAGCCACAGCCCCTTGAGAAAATTATCTTAAAATAAGGATCTTTCCTTCAATTTTCCTCTCTTAGAGGTTTTTCTAATAAGCTATTCACCCAGCTCCTCTTTTCTAAATCTATCAAGAAGACAAAAAAGAGGTTGATATTTAAAGAAAACAAACAAAACACCCAAACCAAAACAAAACAATTACAACCTCATAACAATTAAAACATCACAAAACAAACTAAAAAAGCCACAAGAAAAACACAGAGCATGAGGATATTCAATTATGCTGCTGTCTTCTGCAGTATATGGGAATCCAACACACTGATAGCTGCCAGGATTTTAACAAGAGCCTCCATTAAATGTTCCCTTTTGCCTGTGATAAAATTCTGATAACCAGAAGTGTATGTGGGAGACTCAGGAATCTGTTAATTTTTCCTGTTTCAATAAAACTGTGTGTGTAGTTCAAAAGTATTGAGAGAGCCAATGAGTTTTGGCAAACAATTTTGTTACTAAGTGCACTTACTGTAAATGTTTAGAGGTTGTATCTAGTACAATAAAGTATTTGGCATGTGTAATATGGAGTGTGAAAGAAATACCCTTTCTCGGGAGAGCTGGTATTTTTTAATGTGGAGGGAAATTAATAAAAAACTGTATCGGGGCACAGGCTTGTCTCTTCCAGGAGATAGCATAGAGCTAAAACACAGGGGCAGCAAAGGGACAGGTTATTTTGAGTAAATCACGTAATCCACTCTGTGATTCGTATATGCCCACCTTCCTTTCTTTGAAGTCCACATTTGCACCATTTAACCTCAGACCTCATCTTGTTGCTATAGAGAAAACACTTCCTGCACAGAGAAAACAAACTTACTGCTTCTTTTCCCTCTTTCTACTCCTTCCTTCCTCCCTCTGCTTTCTTCCTTTTCCTTTTGCTCTTCACCCTCCATTCCTTTTTTTTGTGCATGGACATGTTTCTCCTACAATGTGTCCCCAGTTTGGACTTAACCATAGAAGGTTAACTAAAGCAAATCTTGTTGGCTTATTATGGAAATGGATGTGTCCACACATAGATCTCCATAGTCATAGAAGGAAGGCAGAAGTGAAATAAAATTATTCTTTCGGTGCTGTTTGAGTATCGGTCTTTATGACTCTATTTTTCTGCAAAATCCTATTTCACATTTTGAAGAAAAGAGGACTTATGTAAAGGGTTCATTAGCCCCCTGCCTTTTGTTAGAAGCCAATCACTTACACTTACAGACACTGATGGAAGCCAAGTGTCTGCTTCAGAAAAATGACAAGAAAAGAAGCTGGTATTCCTAATCACTCTAAGCATTATTAAGTACAAAAATAAAAAATGAGAAGAGTTCAAGTTTTTTCATCTCCCCAGATCCTGGTAACTCATGACTAATGCCTTGGGGCTGGGCTTTCCATGGCATGGCATGTGTACAGCCCCATAGAGCTTGATTACTGGACATAATGAACAGAAAACCAAAACATACAATTGCAAAATAAATCACGTCTCATGAAAATGTACTGCAATACCTCTGGGATTTTCTGCTTAAGCCCTGGATCACCATTTGCTGGGAAAGCCAGACTGTTTATATGGCGATCTGTTAACATTAAATACAGAACACGTACAGCGCCGCAGCTCGCAGCCTCAGCACGCAGTAGAAGATGTGCAGAGCTGGAGCTCTGAGAGCAGAGAGCCACCACATTTGAGATCACAGTGCTTAGAGCCTGCAGTGCACTTCCCTGCATCGCCTGGGCCAACACTCCCTTCCTGCTTTGTGCCTTTTTGTGCCCTTTCAGAATAGGTGTGTCTGGGTGGGCAGCACTGCCTCTCATGAGCAGGAGCAAATGCAAGTCAGCCTCTTTCTTGTTAATCAAAGCCTTTGTCTCCTTAACTGCTTAGACTTCACATGGTTACAGATTTCTACTCCCTCCTCTAGTCGTTGCATGCCCAACCTCTTGCTGAATATTCTTGTCACCCCTCAGAGTCCTTCCAGTTCCTGATTTGGGTTGCCTTTCTCTGTGCCTCCTCCAGAAAGCCTAAACCATCTTTGTGGCAAACTTCAAAGTGACAGCTAGGTGTTTTACACCACAGATGCAGTTCCTTTGTAATTCCCTGGAGGACAAGGTGGAAATGGAGTTAAAGTCAGTAGGCAGCCTGTCACAAGTGGTGTTCCCCGGGGCCCAGTTTTGGGGACAGTTTGGTTTAAAATCTTTATCTATGATATCTGAAGGATGTCACTATCCCTGGAAATATTTAAAAGATGTGTAGATGTGGCACTTAGGAGCATGGATTGCTGCTGGGCCTGACAGTGATACATTAATGGTTACAGTTAATGGTCTTAAAGATCTTTCATAATCAAAACCATTCTGTGATTCAATGGGAAATAAATAAATACAATACATAGAGAAAAAGGAAGTGAAAAATTGTGAGAAGGAAGAGACAATGCAGAAAAGACTCCCCTACCTGCTGTGCAGAATTTGGTTTATAAACCTTTCAAAGGCTTTCTGGCAAGTTCAGGAAAGAATTCTTGGTTGTGGCTTTTGTTCAAGAGGAAAGAATAATGCCCCTTCCATGGCATTACTTTTTTTTTGTTTCTGATAAAAACTTTGTTGGTTTAGGTGTATCTGATTTATTAAGAGATCAAAAGGCCAATTGAAACAAGGAGAAGTATTCCTATTTACCACCACTGAGCACAAAATCAAACTGTTTTTATATAAATGGTGTTTTACCACTCAAAATATTGAAGGATGCTTCAAGGATTACTGATATAGGTTGGAGGTTCTCTATTTCTCTGTTTTTCCAGAGTTCATGATATCTGGATATTTTGCTGCTTATTCTGCCACAGATTTTTAAGTTTGTACATTCTTCTTGTCCTCAAGTGTCTCTTTGCAATCCTGCTTTTCAAAATATATAAACACTCCTTAGTTCAAGGGAGTTTCTAAAAATGTGCCTGATTTGAGCTAGTCCAGCTGCTACTGCTTTCCAGACCCCTCTCCTGTCTGATCACAGTGAGGTCTAATTTTGAGCCACAAATGTATGCTAACAAGGGACAATTATTTTTTTTATAAATTCTTGTGTCAGGGAAAATGTCAGTAACATATATATATCTCTACAGCTAATGCAATGTTCTTCAGGTAAGCTGGCTGCCCATATGGTGTTTCTTAAAGAGACTCATCAGGAAAACAGACTTTGCTGAGCTGGACTGGGTTAAGGGTTTGAAAAATGTTGACTGACCTTTCTTTCATTTTTGAAACATCATTCCTACATCTTTGCATGAACATGCTTAGAGGTGAACTGTTGTTTAGTCTTCAGATCATCTGTCCTTTTTCCTGCTGTTTAAACATATGCACAATCCTATTTGTGCTCCTGAAAAAGCCTGCATATTTTCTATAAAGTAGAAAACCTGATTTTCAGTCCACATGCTTAAAAGCACAAGGCATCCACACCTTCTCTACCAGAGAGAGAGTGCATAGGAGAGTGGGAATTGTGGGACCTTGACTGTCAGACCTCTTTACTTGACAGCTGGACACATGCACAGTCTGTGTCTTGATGTCTCCTTTGGTCTGAGAACACCAGACATGTTTAATGACATATTCTAAAGGCACACATAAAACACAGTCATGACACAGGCAATGATTTTGTTTAGCCAAACTCCTTGAAAACTTGCAGGATTGGAAAACTTTCAGGAAAAACTTGAAGGGTGTATTTTTTATTTCTATTTTTTACTTCTGTGCAGAAAACTGAAAAATAGTGGGCAGCATTACCCTGAATCTAAGTAAGAGTTCCAAAATCCTAGGAAAGCACAAAGAACAAGACTAAAGGGAGAAAGTACTTTTTTTTTTTTAAATGGCAATCCATGGGTGACAGCTTCCTTTTTCGAACAAACTATGTCTAACCTAGCTGCTGTAGGAAGATTACTGTGCTTGAAAACTGCTGCCAGCTTCCGAACCTGACCTGCACCCTGTGAGCTCAGGGAAGGGGAAGCAGTCAGGGAGGTTTTATTCACCCTCCTACCATGGCTGCATGGTGTAGAGGGCAGCAGGGACCAAACAGGCTGCGGAGGACGTGTCAGTTGTCTCTCTGAGGTATGAAGTCAGCCTAGGTGGGCAGCTGTGCCGGAGCAGCCCAGCCAGGAGAAGCAGCCGCAAGCGAGCCACTGGGCCATATTGCAAGAGGGACATAGCAAAAAATGTTTGGAAGGAGTTACATGAAATGGAGACAAGCTGGACTACCCTCTTGTCTGCCTCTAGCACTTTACAAAGAGGTAGAATCTTTGTGAAGATACAGCAGAACACCACTAAATTGGGATTGAAGGACTATATGGTTATAATGAACCCATAAAATGGATTGTAAGGATTCAAGATCTGGCCCAGAGAGCAAGGATATAAATTTTGTCTGGAATGAGGCTTGAGAAGGAGGAGGTATCAGAGTGCTCTGCAGTGAACTTGGATTGGGATCCTCTGCTGTCCTTAAATCATGCTCAATGGCTCTAACTCAGCCATAAAGGACAGGTCAAATAACATCCAACCACCAGTGATCTCTCTGACCTGGCTAGGAGTGGATCAGCTGGAGGTGGGCCATCAACAACACCCCCAAGGGATCTGCAGGGTGTGCAGGGAAACTCACTGGTTCTGGGAGCTTGGCAGTGGTTGTAGTCGCGTGGTGCAGGCAACAAGGAAAGGGCTAGTACAACTGAAGTGCCAAAACTGAAGATATTTATTAAATAAATAAAAGGGCATAAACAAAGGTGCAAAACAAAACATAAAAACGCTGTTTCAGAAGACCCCGAAGTGGGGCTGACACACACACACACACATACACATATATAGATATAGATGATATAGATAGTCTCTCACAGAATGTTCTAGAAGCTTTCTGGCCAGTTATGGGCTGTTGCTCTGCATGGCCATCCCCAGCTGGTCCCAGAGTCCTTTGTGAGTCCTTAGCTCCTCACCATAAGCTGCCTGGATGTCATCAGTTGTGGCTTCTTATTTATTGAGGCCCACTGTTGCTTGTCTGTGGTGTGGCTGTGTGGCCAATATCTGGCCTGTCCTCTCCAAGGCAAGCTCCTACAAAATAACACATATGGCTTTGAAAATATCAGAGGCTTCTTCCAGGGTTAAAAATGGCAGCCTGCTGGCCACTCTGCCTCTCCAGTGAGTACTGAGCAGTGGACAACTCTGGCTTGCATTGTCTGGCCCAAAGGCTGCACTACGGCAGCAGAATCCATCCCACAGCAGGTACTGGCAGCAGGATATGAGTATACTGGGATTTTTTTTTTCTCTCTAGCATTTGAATAGCATTTTAAAAGTTTCTTGCAGCACAGTAACAGCCAAGGTAGACATTTTACTCATTAGTGAGCACCAGACAGTGGTGAAAGAAAAAACATCTAAGTAATCTATGCAAAATTCAAGTTTTTCCTTTTTCTACTCATATTCTAATGAACAGTGGTATAAAAGGAAGTCTTTATAGCATTGTTGGGTTTTTTCCTTAATGTCTGTTTTCTGTTCTTTTACTTGCAAGGCTAGCATTTTCAAAAAGCATTTGCATAGCTGAAGAAGTATCAAGTTTTATTAGTATAATTTTGCTATTAAAAATTCAAAAACTGTTTTCTTCACAAGTGTCTTAAATATGGACAAAGGTGGCTGCATTCATTTTACTGAGTTTGATAGAAGAGACACAACTCAGCTTGTGTCAAGGTATCCATGTTAGTCTCCTATTGCTTGTACCAGTCCAGGTTAATCTGGTTCAGGAACTAAAAAAAAACTGCACTAGTAAAAGGCACCTTTGTTCTAGTGTCTTGTATTTCTATCTGAAGGTACAAGCATTGAAGGAAAACATCACATCCAGTCCAACATGTGCCAGTGAAATTTTTCTGGTGTAAGCCATGGACTCCTGAGTAGCTCAGACACTTTTGAAAATATTGCTCTTCATCCAAATAAAGTAAAAGAGCAGCCAATATTCAGAGTAAGTGGCTTTACTAGTAATGTTGCTTAAAGCAACCTCCCACATGCTTCACCTTCAGTGAGTAACTCCATAACTGAAACGCCTGGAGATGGTCCAAACAAAACAGTGTGTTTTCCATTAAGAGTGAAAAAAAAATTACACAGCATATAAATTTACAATGAAGCCATGTTGTTTGCTATGAACTAGCAGTGACTTACATGTGATTTTAGTAAGAAACCCCATAATTTCATTAGTTAACACTGTCTGCAAGTCAAGCATACAGTGAAAAACAAAGCAGATCCGCTCATTCATCAAAGAATTGTCCATCAATAAAGCTGCTGAGCCTTTGCAATCCCACCACTGGTCTGGGTGGGCTTCTGCCTCTTCCCCCTCCTCCTTCTTCCCTAATCATGCTTAGACCATTTGCGGCTGGATTTGCCCTCACAGTCAGCAGTGGAGCACTGCGCTGAGGAGGGCTGTGGCTCTAGTCCCAGTGCTTGCCCCTCTCCTGGGGCTCAGTGCTGAAGCACAAGGCTACCACATGATACGAAGCAGCAGTCCAGACACTGTGCCACCCCGTGCTTTCCCTTCTGGTCTGCCTCTAATCCAGAGACCCAGGACAAGGTCAACAAATGCAAGGAATAATCCAGAGACCCAGGACAAGGTCAACAAATGCTAAGTCAACAAATGCAAGGAATAATCAAAAGCAAGAGGAAATACAGCCAGATGAATAAAATATTGCCAAGAATCTGAACACAGAAATTACGCCTGGCTCTGCCACATGTTATATACAACTAGGCAATTAGCCCTCAGTATTTAAGTTTTCCATTTCAGTAAGGAGTATTAGGTTTATGCCCTCTGCTCCTTTTCCACCATGAGTTCTACAGTACAGGAATTACCTCTTTGTAATGTGTTTTTGCAGAACCCAGAGCAATAAATGAATGTGTTCATGGGAAAACATTTCCAACAGCAAATGAGGCCATTTTTACATCAGGACTCGAGTCACTCTGTCAAACAGCTCTGTCACTCAGCTGACTCACTGTCAACTCAGGCCTGAGCTGGTTGGTAATCTTTTTACCTCATTCTTGGAGAAAAGTATGGACAAGAAGGAGAGAATTACATAAGAACGCAGTTGGACACCAAGAAGCAGTAATGAAAGAAGAAAGCAAAATATATGTTCAGGGATTATAAACTAAAAGGAAAATTGTAGAAAAAATAAAATTAATGGATTAAATGTAAGTGAAAAACTCCTTGTGATTAAGCTTTGCTGAACCACAGACAGAAAACTAATGGGCTGCTAAGTTTGATTTTCTGCAGGCCTGGAAATGAGGAAGCCATCAAAGGACCTGCTGAAAATAGGATGCTGAAGTAGAGTCTATCAGGAAATGGCTGTGTTTCCTGAAAACCTGGAAGGGTTGAGTTAGTCAGCAGGTTTATCATTTAGACAAATCCAGACCCATACAGCTCCTGAGGAGGGTTATGGAAAATCAACGGGACCGTGTAGGCCTGTAGAGTGGTGTTGAAGGGGAACCAGTGGTGCTTGGGAGGAGAGAAATTAAGGAATGGGCTTTGCCTGAAAAACAGGGAGCAGAGACATTTAGCTCCAAAATATGACTAAAACACAGAGCAGCATCCGTTAGAGCAGATGTAGTTAACAAGAGATCCATTATGGAAGATCTTGGCTGGAGCCTACAGCATCAAACTCACTAGTGGGTGAGATGGCTGCTGGATGGGAGGATGAATCCACAACACTCTATGAAAAAACATGACCTGAATTTTCCCTGTTTTTTTCCCCTGGGGTCCTTCCAGGCATGGTGATTCCTCAGGGGCAACCAAGAATTTTTATTCATAAATCCTAAGATGAAATGGGGGAAAAAAAAGGCTCTGGTGACCATGTCAAATTGACCCTATGTGTGCCAGCTGCAAATTCACTGGGACTGATTTGCATCACATTCTTTGCAGGATGGAGGCCAAGCCATCCAGTTGCCAGCCCCAGTTTCCTGTTGTGTTTAGTTCAGTTGGACTTATTTCTTTCCTCCCCTTTGTGATGGCTGGAAGCGTGTTCCTTGCTTCCCACACCAGAGCCAAGGCCGCGGCCACAGCTATGTTTTGCTGAAACAATCAACCTGACAGTCTCTTGCTGAATTTTGTTGTAACAATTAAGTTCAGAAGGAAGGCAGTACGGTTACTCAAAATAAGCCTCATAACAGAGTGCTTATGTCTCTCTGTAGAGACAGACCAAAAGGCAGAAAGGATTTTTCCCCTGCAAGTCCAAACATAAGTGAATGTGAATAAAGCATCCAAGACAGACAAGGCTGGTGCAATTGGAAGGGATTTCCTTCTAGCATAACTAAATTATGAAATTCTAATGGTCTCATGGCACATGAAAGCCTTCTTATTTAAGTTGTTTTGCAAGATCATTGAGTTCAGAGGTCTGCTATCTTCTCCCAGGATACTAAAGGTGATGCAATGAAAGTCTTTCTGACTTCAGGGACTTTTGGGTAGAAATATCCCTGCCATGGAAGGAAGCAGGAGTTTCACCAATGGCTCCAGGGGCTGAAGCCAGCACAGAGCATCCCGTATTGCCCAGCACCAGGCATCTGTACGGGATGTTCAGGATGCTCAGAAGGAAGGATGCTCAGGATGTCAGTACCCACTCAGCCCTTGGACATCTCCCTGGAAGCAGAAAAGAAGGCACCACACCAGGGGTTTAGCTGGAATGCACAACACCAATGATTCATGTCTACTTTATAAGCATATTTGTCTATGAGATGAAACAAATGCCCTTCTTTTTTTTAAGAAGAAAAATAGTATTCCTTTTTTATTAATTCTCCATCAAATTTGCTGCAATGTTTAGTGCACAGGTGGGAACTACTTCTGGAATAAGATCATTAGCTTGTTTACACAGTTTTGCAGATAGCATACCCTGGAAAAATCAATTGTCACAGGTTTAAATTCCTATTAAAATAGATCTTTTAAGCTTTTACAGAACAGCTTATGAAATGAAATGCAGGAAGTGGTGTTACTATCTCCCAAACAGTCATAGTCTTGTCTTGTTTCTCTGGAAATGGCAGATGATCCTATTGCAATCAGAAAATCAAATCCAGGCGTATGTTTCTAAGACCAAGATCAAAACCTAGGCACTGCCTTCTACACTTTTTTAAGTAGGAGTTATATCTGTCTTTGACATAATCTCTGAAAACTCATGAAAATAAAAACAAAGGCCAAAGTCCATACCAATATTCAGGACAAAGGCAAAGTTTCCCTATACCAAAGACTGGTATTAAGACTCTGAGCTGTCTCAGTGACAGCAAGTGACCAGGCTGTGGAAGGCACAAGCATGGCTGTGGGTCACTCATAGTAATTGGGTGAGTGTTGGCCTGGATCCTGGATTTCCTACTGTCCTAATAATTATCCTCATAATATTTTTGGAGTTTTTTAAAGGTGGAGATTATGTTTGTAATTTGAAATAATACCAATGCAATGGCTGAGATTTCCAAAGAAAACCTTTCCACATTATTTTAGATAGAATTAGTGCTAACCTTGTCACAAGCAGTGAGAATCTTAAACCAACAGTGTAAATGTGTTTCAGAGTAACATTTCCACCCTACTTCACAATCTCCTACAAAACTGCTGCTACAAATTGTGGGCCATTCATAGCAGACATATTTTGGAGAATTTTCAGTAAGGAGTGGTTGTGAAAAAACTGGAGCTCTGAAATCAGGTAGTGATCAACATCCAGTGGGGATAATGCCTGATCCCCAGTACATTATCCTCTTTGGGGAAGCAAGCATGCATTTGGAGACCCAGTAACACAGTGACACCCTTGCCAAGAGACAGTTGTTTTTATATATTGTAGATATTTAAAGCCTTGTGTTCACAGAACCTGACTATAGAAATGTATTTACTTTTCAGTTTTTCAAAAATGTTTGTCTATGCACTGTTCTTCTAGAAATCTAAAAAATACCTGAGGATAACGCTATTTACCATTTAGTTTGATATTCACTGTTTTTATCTGCTACATAGTCAGCTACCTACAATAAATTTTGCACTGGTATACAGTGATTTTCTGTAAGGTATTTATTTTTCAGCAGATAAGTTGGCATCCAAAAGTAAACTGAAAAGAAGGACAACCAGAAATACAGGTGCAGTGTTTGGTATAAAAGTTCGTTCTTCACCTCAGTTTGACCGTGTGGTGAGCTGTTCTCAGAAGGCATTTCCAAAGTTTGTACATCTGCTGAGGGCCGACTCACTCCCTTGTGCAAAAATCCTCACTGTGTTGTGATGTTTATTGTAAACAGAGGTCATGGGGTGGTGTGGAGGGAGGAAAGTCTAGGGCATGTATAGGAGACTGGCTGAAGGATACTTTTGGCATATGCTTTATTGGCCAAAAGGATGATCTTAATCAGGTGAAGAATGCTCACAGCTTCAGGCATAAAGATGGGCCATCTTTAGAAAATACCTAGAATTTCTGGCCTCCAAGAATTATTTTTGGGAGTTAGAAGGCTGATTCCAGTAATCAGCTAGCCCTTGCAAATCCCAGAATGTGCCTCTCCCATTTCCAGCTGCAGCAGAAGGGCTGAGGGACCAGAGCTGCTCTGTAATGGCTAGCCTTCAGCAAAATCTGAAGTACAAGACAGTAAACTCTGACAGAGTAAACAGAAATAATGCAGTTGAATGAGGAAGGCTGCCGGAGGTCTTTCCAGAAATGATCCATCATACATTAGTACAGACATGTCAGGAGTGCTGACTGCATTTCCTATTATTTTGTGAATGAGCACTCGTTGTTGTGGTAAGGAGAGAACTTAGCTGAATGATGAGCCTAGGAGAGGGATGTCACAACAACATTCACAGTATGGAGAGGTGTTAACAGCAGGAAGAGAGAAATGTTTTGGGAAAAGGAAGTATGGGACCCATAAAGAGGGAATGGAAACTGAAAGCAAAGCCTGCATAAATGGAGGGTTTTCTCTCTAATCCAGGCAGTGATGTCATTACAAAGTAGTTTGAGAACTACTGCTTTGGATAGTCCAATCCAGTGCACACAGTTTTCACTCAGGAAAATGTCTCTTTCATATAGTTGTTTAAAACTATATGATTCCAAATGTGTCTTTTTCCATAAGATTTGGCACTACCCTGTTTCTGAAATTGGTGTTAGAATGACACTACAGGTGAGGAAAACAGCAAAATCAGTTCAAAGAATTTGTTTGTTTAGATTAACATTCATCAACTACTATGAGATGGAAACAGCTTTTAACTCATATGCTGACACAACCCAAACACCAGCAGCCAGGAAATGCTTATGAACCCAACTGAAATCTGAGCTACCAGCAGACCTGAGAGAGGGAAAAGCAGGCAGGCATCTGTCCTGAGGCAACTGAGCGGAAAAAAGAAACATTGACGCAGCAAGTGGAAAGTGTCACCATCTTCCACCAAGAAGTCCTTGCATGCCAGAGGGCCTCAAAGCACTTTACAGAACATCTGTATTGATGCTAGCCCCCAGGACGAATGTGGACTTTGGGAGAAACAGATCAAACTTTGTGTGTTGGCACAGGAGGATCTCTTCATCCACAGCTGTCATCTTTCTGTAGTGAAATGGGAATATGGAAATCCATTGACATTGCATACCTTAGCTCTGCATCCAGAACAGGCAGATTTATCATCTAGTCTGTCTTCTAAATTATCTCAAAGTGAATCAAAACATGTGCTCCTGAAAAAACTACACAAAGCACCACAGTCATGTGAGATGTGCTGTAAAAAACTATCCCATTACTTGGGGCTGCTCATATTGACAAGTCTCTTCCTGCAGCTGTAAAATACATATTTCAGCAATGTGATGGCCAAGGGATTAATGGAAATTCTTGTGGGACAGATTCTTGCAAGAAAGGGTGCTATTAAGAAACCTTTTTCCTATAAAAATCTAGAGGTGGTCTGGAAAATCTGACTGCCTGTAATAACTCCAGGCTGCTAAAACTTAGTTTGACCACTGCAGAAGAAAACTGTCTTCCTTAAAAACAGAGGAGAATTCCTCAGTTCCCACTAGCTGGGGAAGTTGATTACTTCAGCTCTCTTTCCATATAACACCTCTGCATCTCTTCATTTTTCTTTAACCATGCTTCTCTTCTTCCAAGTGCTTCCTGACTCAGTGATTCTCTGACAGACAGTTCTACCTGTTGATTACTTGCTATGAGCACAGCTCCTTCAGGTTACTTTCCATTAGAAAATTTCTTTTCATACCATCTGCAAGTGCAGAACCTGAAGATGAATTCAATCTTTCTATCTTCAGAATATTCATTTAAGGTATGTGTCTCTCTGGTTTGAGCTCAACTCTTAGTCTTGTGAAAAAGCCTCTCATCTGTAGCTCTGGCTGATCCAAGCACAATTCTTCAGGAATATTCAATTTCAGTGTTTCTTTGTGTCCAAGTGCTGTAAGAAGAGCAAAAGCAGTTTACACAATCTAGGAAGAAACACAGCTCCAGAGGGTGGTCTTCCAATGACAGCTCTCAACAAATTAACTGCACTTGTCTATCTGAAAATGTGCTTATACTACCTTACTCTCTCCTCTCTCACTCCCTGGCCTCCTGTTTCCCCCATCTCTTGCATGTTTTCTTAAATACAGGACAAAATTATTCTATTTCCTGAATGCTTCTGCATCACCTAACACCATTAAGTCCTAACTTAACAGAGAGCCCTTGGATACCACCAAGACTTTTGCAGCAAATTTAGACTCCTTAAGTTAGGGTCAAAGGATATGTTTTGAGGATTTGTTCCAGCAGGAAGAAATAAAAGGTTTAGCATTTTGCATGTGCAATGATTATTACAAAATTATACTGGTTTTTATCCCAAATGAGCCCATACTACAGAAAGAAGTATCTAGGATGCTCTTTTCTGCCTATCCTTTCATGTTAAAGCAAGATAAAGTTCGTGCTGTTGGAGAAACAGCATGCTGAACTCATAAGCTGCATACTTGGTGGTGTGGAGTGTCACATGTGAGATTCTGTCTCACTCTGTTGCTAAGCCCTTTAAAATGCTTTCAAACAAATAGACAGTTTCTCCTCCAAGGACTGATTCAATTATAAAACTGTCTTTTGGGTCAGCAAAGATATGAATCAGGCAAGATATTTTCTGATGCTCTCTGGATTCCACAACTTGAAATAATCTTGCTGGAGAAAACAAAGTCAGGACTTTGGGGAGTAGTTAACATGATTTTGGAAAGATACAGGATAGATTTGCATTTCCTGGCCATTTTTTCCTCTTTTTTCACAGCACTTTGTTCTCTTTTTTGTATGGATTAGAATTTCTCCCTTTTGTATTGCATAAGCATTCCTTTTCTGTAGCTGTATAACATTAACAAAGATGCTACAGTGGGAATAAAAATAGATGCATAAATGGTAATATAAATGTCTTCCCATTTATTAGACCCATTGATCTGTGACCGCCAATTTTACTGATTTTAGTGGGACTGAAAGAACAGTTAACTGTGATTTGGGCAAGGAGTCTCAGCTTGTCCCTGTTGCAGGTATGGGGTCATTCTTGTAGTCACAGGCAGAAGATGAGTGGCTGCATGCACACAGAGACTGTTCAAATCATAGGGAAAGTCTGAGGATTACTTCATACAATTCATTCAAGACTATTCCCAGCCCAGTTCCTATCAGCAGTCTGGTTAATGAATCAAAATTCTTTGAGCTGGCAACTGTTTTCCATGAAACTGTCCTGGGATGAATTTTTGGCTAGTCACAGAGGCCTGTTAGTAAGAAATAAATATTCTGAGCAAAGAACTGGTATAGGAATTTTATCACATTGCAGTGGTACAAACATATGCAAAGATGAAAAATTATTCCCAAAGCACTCTAAAGAAGAGAAAAAATAAAATTACCTCATACCAAATCTCTCCTCACAGTCACATGCCTTGAAATTAAAACTATAAGAAATCATTAGCAGGTTTGGTAATAACTCCCATTACTTTTAATAAAGAACTGCTACAGAACTACGACCACAATTCCTATTAATCAGCACAGCCCCATCAAAGCCCCTCTTCAGTTTCTTAAACCTAAAGTTTTATCCTGAAAAAGATTACAGGAAAGGCAAGTCATCCTAGTATCATGGATCTATTCTCCAGGACTCTAAATATCCACCCACCAGACAGGAAGGGCATCATGCACTGCAGAGCAGCTTCAGTTCTAACTTGGATGGAAATTATGTTGGAAAAGATTTATAATAGGTTAATGCAAGATTTCAAATCTTTCATGTTTAATGTGTGTCATGAAGGATTTCAAGTAATTCTGAAATAAGTAAAGGCTACAAGTAACTCATTGCCCTTTAGACTCCTTAAAAATTGATTTCCAGTCACTAAGGCAATCTATTAAGCACCTCTTAAAAAAGTTTTTTAAGCCATTTTTATAAGAGCTTTCATGAAAACTATGATCTATGTTTAATTTCTAATCCTTCTTCATCTACAGAAGTCCCTGTTTTGCAACAAATAATCACTCCCTCTACTTCACTGGAGCTCATGACATGATTCACTTATTTCAAAGGAGATGTTCTGCAAGTACAACTTACACTGATCAGAGAAAGCAAAATAGATCTCACACCCCCTTTATTGTAAAAGTGGATTTTTTTCCATAAAGAAGAAGAAAAATGTCTGCAGATTCATGGAGAGATAGCAAGTGTGAGATGTTTTCAGACAGTTGCAATGCAGAAGTCAGAGCCAGGATGGGTGAGGCCCTGTGCCTGCCAGGCACATAGGAGCAGCAGATAATGCACTCCTCCAGATGACAAAACCACCTGCCCTGGCCCTGGAAAATGTATCTGCACTCTGACTAACTTGTTAAACTTACCCTACCTTGTCCTTACTGTTCTGCAGTAAAGTAAAAACCATCTGTTTGCTTTAACAGAAGGAAAGAGCATAAAAGAAGGCAACAGGGTAGTTTTAATAGCTTGGCTCACAAAACTAGGAAAAACTCCATCACACAATTAGAAAGTCAGGTCCTCTGCACGCCAGTTCAGATTATTAGAAAACATTCTGTGGAAACCTCATGAAGAGGTGTCTGGGGGTAAACTAGTTTCCACTTTTTTCTCTGTTCAGCTGGGTATAGTTTTTAAGGACTAAACATCTTGAATTAGCACAAGAGAGTATTAAGGACACAGCTGGCAAGGGAGGACCTTCAGAGACTCACTTTGGAGAGGGAAAGGTTAATAGCAAAGGTTGGGCACAAGGGCTGAAGCTTGGAAGAATATGTATGCTTAGTGCTCTTAAGAGAGCATGAAAGGGAAGTTTTTTTCTCCAACTTGCCTTGTGTTCAACTGTAGGGTAAAGAGAGGAGCACCTGTTTTACTATCTTGTTTTTTCTGAGCTAAAATTTCCCTTGAGAAAGGTGTTGGGTTTTCTTCCCTTTCTGTTTCCTTCTTCTTTATTTACAGTCCCCTTATGAAAGCCCAGGAGCGCCACAGGGGTGCATGGCTGTGGAGAGGTCCTGCACAATGTGGTTTTTCTCTAGTTTTGCATGCTTTTCTGGTTTTGTTTTTTTTTCCAGCTGCATCCCCTCTCTGCTCACAGGTGCCTCCACTGTGTGTCACTCATGATCCATAGCTGGGCCATCTGTACACAGAGATATTGTTAAATGAGCCTCTGACATGTAGTCTTCACATTGTCCCTGCCACTTCCCACAGCCCCAACTAGTCACATACCACCCTATAGTCTTCATGGACTTTTAGTGGATCAGCACCTGGAAATCATGGGGATACATGAGACCATGTTGGAATGTTTTGGTTTCATTTGGATTTTTTGGTATTTGTCAGTTAATTTTTTCTTGGTATAGTATTTCAGGGCTTGGAGAACTCTGAAATATTAGTGCCTTCTCCCTTTTGTCCTTTCCCCATAGATGCTGATCCATTCAAATCAGCAGGAAAATGAGGCAGATTAGTGTGATTTATATCCTGAGAAAGCTGGTATTTTGCCAACAAGCCACTTTCTAAATCTTTTGGGTGGAGATCTAGCTTGCACCATGGTTAAATGCCATGTACTAACATGTTTCCTGTTGCTGTCAGAAACTGAGCTACACCAGCAAAAGCAAAAGGAGGAAGCCTGAAGAGGAATATAAAAGGCTTTTTACAAAAAAGACCAAAATGTAGGAAGCAGGAGGCTGCCCAGTATAGATGATCCAGCCCTTGCATGTGATCTGCTTGTAATAAAATAATAGAAATCCTGAGCCCTTTGCCATGTTACAGTGCCCAGTGGAACAGGACAGCCCTGCTATTTGCCCTTTCAGAATCTTTTTTTTTTCATGTATTTTTAATATGTTGCCTCTCTTTGCCTCTCTTTGCTTTTATCTCTGAATCTCACTTCTCTCCTCTTGTTTAATTTTTGTGTTGTGCAGGAGAAGCACAATGCAAAGCAAAGGGAGTAGAAGAGTGGCTGTGGCTCATTCCCATGCAGACTTGGTACAATGCAGACAGCAACAAAGGCGCTGGCTTTCATGAAGAAGATATGTGTACCTTTTTTTTTTTTTTCCATTGAAAACATATGGTTAGTGCCTGTGTGAAGTTTGCCAGTTCTGAGTTTTCTCGAGGTGTTTAATACATTAATTTGATTATTTTGCAACACAGTCTTCAAAAACTGTCCCTGGCTTATCTTTTGAGTCAGACCATATGGATAAAGATGTTTGTGGGTTTTGCCACTGTAAGATAGCAGGAATCCACTTGTTAGTTGAACCATTGAATTATTTTGACCTTAGGCAAGAGGCAGAGAGGAAAAAAAATATATTAATTTGATATGTTTTTAGAGGCACAGACTTTCAGCCATTTTCTATTTTCACCAGGAGCTTATCCTGTTATTTTTCACCTCTCTTGGCTCTCCTGCCATGAAGTTACCTGTTTGCACTTGACAAATATTAGATACTTTCTTTCTAACTGGCAACATGTTTGGGCCCAAAGACCTTAAAGTCAGGTCTTCACCAGTCCCTTGGACCCTTCTGGCCCTGCACCCACATTTTTAGCATCTCCAGATCTTCATTACGCTCAGGATAAAAAATAGTCAGTTTCTTTTTTATTATATTTTTTTTAATTGATGGAATGAAATAAACTGAAACAGTAGGTCTCTGTGAAATTCCTAGCTTGCATGAAGCCAAAAATGACACATATCAGAGATCAAGCACACTCATTTCTGTACCATTCTGGAATGAACAAAGTTTCAGCCCTTCAGTGTTTTCTGCAGTAGCCCTAAGGAGTTCTTTCATACTTTCTGCTTTTTACTTTTGTTTCATTTTAACACAATAATGCTATGGAAATCTAGCAATTCAAGTAGTCTTTGAGCATGTGACCTTGTTACAACTTTTTAAATTGTATATAATATTAAATTTTGACATTAACTTAATATAATTTCTGATTCACTTAATCATCTGATAAGAAAAAAAAATGCATGCATAAGTGTTTTTTCTGTTCTGTCAGAAAGTTATGTTATGTCACCTCTGTTTTTTGGATCTTTGGCAGCCTCTTTCTTCAGCATTTTGTAATTTTATATGGATGGCTGTTTTGGCATCATTCTTCATATGTGATGAATTATTGTGTAACAGCGTACTCAAACCATGAGATCAACTGAAGGAATATATGGAGATATTCAAAATCTGTGGTGTGAAACTTAGCATTCAAACCATACAGTATACAGCTATGTCTCTGGTTACGTCAGAAGTTTGAGCACTACCTCTGAGCAACTAAGACAATGCTTGTTACATATTGTTTGAAAACCCATGAATGAGTGCATTGCTTTGGTACCAAAGCTTAGCAATTACCCTAGACTCAAACATCCAAAAGTTGTGGCATTGCATTAGAAGATATTTATAGTTTAAAACAATGCCTTTAGGGCACTTTTGCTTGTCCCTCCTCTATATTTTTTCCAGCATATTCCTATCAGCTCCAGAAATGTTCAGAGCATATGTCCAGACTCAAATTTAAAACCAGCATTTGCAGAATTTGTTACCTGAAATTGAATAAACTGGGATGCTTGTGTTTGAAACTAGACAGAAAAACTAGATGTTTGAAGCTAGTAACTTTGTGATACTCTTTCACCTGCTTTTTGCCCTACCCCAATTAATCTCTGATCACTCAGGTCCCCTGTAGCCTGAAGAGAACTGAATGGCCAGGTTTCACAAGCTGCCTTAAAAGGCCCAATCTGTGATCTTAAACCAACTTCTTTGCACTTTCCTGCATCAATGGCACCTCTGTGGTAGCCTGCAGTGTCAGATAGAAGTCTCCCTGACACAACTCATACCTTTGCTGCAGACTTGTTTTTGGACAAACTGTCTTTGCCCTCATATTGAGGGAATTTGCAATGGAGTAGCAGAGAGTTTTCCTAAAGTACTGGCTTGGGGCAGTCTCTACAGCTTGCAGAGGGAGCATTTACTCCTTTTTTTTTTTTTTTTTTTTTTTTTTTTTTTTTTTTTTTAAGGTAATAGCAGCAAAGGTTTGAAGTTTGTAGCTTGAAGCATTGCCAAAGTTTCCTCTCCTCCCTTTGGAGGCATGCCCGTAACTTGCAGTAGTGTGTGGTCTAGAGCACTGTGAGAAGTGAAGAGGTGTCAACTACTTTTGTAGAATCTTTTCTGACCTCTGGTCTCAGAGAATGCTTTCTTCAGGACCTTAATACTAAAGCACTAACAATACAGGAGTGGATAATCTGACGCAAACTCTTGTTTGGAATGGAGGTTGCTGACTTATTGTTGTCCATTGGGACAGCTCAAGTTCAATCCTCCAAAGTCCTGAACATCTCCTGCCAGGGACTGGCCTTGTTTTATTTTCAACTGACTACAGTGTTTTATGGAACTCCTGGAAAATTCCCCCAACAATATTGTTTAATTGTTTATTCATAAGTCTCCCTTGGCTAGGGAGCTGAGGAACAGAGGGCATCCACAGTTGCAAATACAAGCACCTCCACAACCAAAGCCCTATAACATCTTCAACGGCGTGAAACAATATGTGCTTCCCCTCTGGGAGATGTATTTCCTCTGCTCAAAAGACATTGCCTCATTGTTTGAGGCACGTAATGTCACAGAGGCTGTGACCCTTCTCTTGCATGACAGTCACCACTTAGCCACAGATGGGACCTGCCAAACAAGGACTGGAAGACCTTGTTCTTCTCACAGTGCTGACTGCAGGAGCTCCAGTGCTTTATGTGCTGCACAGGACAGGCAAAGGCACTTTTTTTTACACTGAATAATGCAGGAAGATCATGTCTTTAGGGGACAGTTTCTGTCCCACCTGTAGCAGGACCTCAGCTAGAAATTTATGTGGCATCTTCACTAAATAAAAGGAGTTGGAAAGAACTTGACAAGGTACATGTGAATAAAAGGGTAGGCAGGGCACATGTATCCTCCTGAGTTTTGCCTACTGACAAAGCAGGAGACTTTATAAATTGCATACACACATCTGTAATGAAAACATTTCAGAAATCCAGCACAGGCCTTTGGAGACTGTATTTCTGAAAAAAATCCTACAATATCTCTACACTCTGTAGTATTAATTAGGAGAAAATTGGTTGAAGACCAGTTTATGCTGGGGTGTTTTTGTTGTTCTGTTATTTCTGATTCAGTACACATTGCTGTCACAGAATGAAGACATAAGGCTTGAGTGACAACAGGTTGTCCTCTATAGACTCTCAACTTTACCTATTCTTTCTTAAGGTCTTTAATAAAAAGTAACCTGTTACCAATACAGCCTTAAATAGACTATATATTGCAACACCTGACACTTGCTTTTTCCTGTAAAAGTTCTACATTCCCCCTACAGAATGCATTCCTCCTCCTGACAATTGGGCAAGGAAGCATATGCAAAGTCCAGGGATGTAATTTCACCAAGGCGTTCATGGACCTACAGCTTTGCTGAGTGAAAAGAAGAAGATCTGGCAAAGGATACACAAAAAGGATACAAAAAAAGCTTCCTGGGAGTGCTTGGGCAGAGAGCCACGTTTCAGCCCCCATTTTCTATTAAAGGGAAGAGCTTGACCCCCCACATACTGAGATTCCCATGGGGTAATTGAGCAAATTCCTAGCTCTGCAAAAGCCCGTGGGGTAAGATTTGCCAGTTTCTGAAGTACTGGGGTGTCACAGCAGGCCCTGCAAAGTGCAGCTTCTACCATGAGCTAAGTATCTGCACTGCTCCAGGAAAGCATCTGAGTGCATGGTTCAAATTAAACATGCATCTATTTGTTTTGCTGAGTAGAGGAAAGGAGTAGAATTGAGGCTGGTGATAAGAAAAAGGTGACATTTTGAAGTATAATATAAAGTCAGAGTAAACTCATTGCGTTATGCACCTTTTGCAACCTGTCAGAAAAGGACTTAGACAAATTATTTTCTGTGTTTTGAAGAAAGTGCATATCTTGCTTCCAGATCTTACTTATTTTTGGAAAATATCTGTTGCATTCCTCAGAATGTGGCTTTTCCTCAGACATCTAGTTTTATCCTTCACATATGCAGTTTTATATTTCTCTGCCACTGCAAGAATTCTGCAAGTGAAGTAAACCCTGGATAGAGACCTGATCTCTATCCAGAAAAAAATCCTACAATGCCTCTATCTCTATTTCAGAAGACTGAATCCCACCAAAACTGAGGATATTTTTTTCTTCTGCTCCTCAGCAAAGGAGTAGCACTCTAGTGAGTCCTTTCATACTGTGGCATTGATTTTTACAAAGCATTCCAGGGTTTTTTATCATAAAAATTTTTCATTATTTGTTCCACTTGTAAATTTATCTCCAAAATCTCTTCTCAAATTTGTGGTCTCCATCCCCCATCATTTGTATTTTATAGTATAAGGCAAAACAAGAGATGTGAAAAGAGCATGCTGGAGTCTGTTTCATTATTCAGCATCTTCATGGAACCTCCTGACCACACATAGAACAGTCATGAGTAGTCTCTATAATTTACCACGAGATGTATGCAGAGAGTATGCAGTGTGTGCACACAGCTTTGAAACTGAAGATTTCAGTGGAGATGCTAGACTGTCATGCTCTTAGGACTCACATCCAGGCTGGAGGGTTTGATACCATGGGAGTTAAGAAACTGCATGCCATTACTTCAGCTGTGTTATGAATTGGCCCTGCAGATGTTCACCTCTGCAGCATCTGGTAGGATAACAGCTGCCAGTGCCATGCTTTTTGAGAGTAGCCTCAGGGGTAGACATCATGGGCAGCATCAGGTACGCTATTGTCATCTTTGGCAAAAATCTGAGATTTTGTATTGGCTGTCCATTCTTGTTGCATGAAAGGCTCTGGAAACACCTGGCCTGATTCACATCTTGTTTCATCTCACTGGTCAACAGAGTGTCTCATATGGTCACTGGTGAAACAAATGGGTGTGCTTTTCTCTCACAACAGGTTGGAGATAGGAAGTGTAGTGAGGTTTGAAAAATTCCCTGGAGTGGATGTGGCAGAAAAAATTAAGCAGGACTCATGATTTTCAGCCTTTACTGGCATGGTCCTTTTGTTCCTAGTACATCTTAAAATATGTCCAACACCTTGAATTTCTGTGCCTTGCAAGAGCCATGGAAAAATTAACAAAATTGCACCTTTTCTTACCTTTTCATGTATCCATGAAGAGAGTTGAGAGCCAAACCAACCAGCATAAAGTGTGGAATTTCAGAATCTTTCCACACAGATCCAATAATGTGCAGAAGTACTCACCAAAAAACTCCTTTAAAGTGAGCCATGGCTTAAGACTCGTAATTACTTTACTGAGTGCCTAGTGGATAAAATATGCCAAGAGGCTTCTGCTCTCACGCCATTGCTTCTTGACTCCTGTTCCCTGAGTTCAATGGGGTCACAGATATGTGAAGCTGAGTGCTGGAATAACACAAAATAAGAGGCAGGCTCTCTCTAAAAAACTTGCCTTTAAGACCTAACCCCTAAGTTAAATCTATGTGCTTTTATCCTATTTCCAGCCAGGACTTTTGCAGTAGCCAAAAGGAGGCATGGATAGGACCTGGAGATTATTCTACACCACCTCATGCCATTGCCAGGCAAGAGGGTTTGGGGATCTATTCCCAGGAGAAGGGGTCCCTGCCAGGTTGGTATAGTGTGGTGCAGGTTTCCCTGTGAATTGTTTGCCTCTTTCTTGCACCCTCAGTAATTAGTATTGTTGCTGTTGTGGTTCATTTTCCTACGTCATTGTTTCCAGTAAATTGTTCTTATCTCAACCTGTGACCTTTACCTTTTGTGCCTCTCAATTCCAGCCACCTGTAGAGGGAGGGAGAAAGGGAGGGATAACAAGCAAGCAGCTCGTGGTTTGGAGAGTCTCAGTCAGAGCACTTAATTGGCAAATACCATTGCTAAAGCATGATAGCCTTCTGTGCTCCAGGGATGCACTTGAAGCATTGCCCCAAAGTGTGCCAGATAGAAAAGGACCTAAGCCGATGCCACTACGTCAAAAGGAAGAAGCAGAAGAGAAGTAACTGGAAATGGAGCAATATACTTTCACTCTGTTCATTATACATGGGCTTCAGGCTTTTCTTTGTCTCACAAAGCTGTGGACTTCTCACCAAACTAGAAGCTCCAAGTTTTGTTCAATCTCTTTTGCTGAGCTTGCTTCAGGCAATCTGGCCCATACTCCCAGATAATTTGGGTTCTGTTTGTGTCTCATGTGATTTGGATCAAGGAAAAAATGATCATCTATATCAACCCTCTCATTTCCTCATTTGCTAGAGTCTTGCACCTATCCACTGTGGCTCATCTTTTCCTTTCTATCCCCTGGTGGTTACTGTTGTTCAAAACATTGTGCTAAGCCTTCAGCTCTTTTACCATGGTCAGTTTAAAAAAGCAATAAACTATCCAAAAAACCACCAAAACATCAAGAGCTTCCTATTTATCAACACTATACTACTACTAAAAAATCCCTGACTTCTTAAAAAAAAAAAAATTTAAATTTTTAGGAAGACATTACATTTTCCAAGGGCCTGTCTTCCAAGAGTGACAATTGGTTCCTTCAGATAAGGATGGCTCCCAGTTTGCAGCAGTGAATTTCTGTTTTGGCAAATACCAGCATAGCCTTCAGAGGTTTGATTTAGTGCCTGCAGATGTGGTCTGGCTGCAACTATATTACACTAACAAGAACTACCACTAACACCTAACTAGAAAACCTGTGACTCTCTCCTGAGAGTCCCAACACACAATACACATGTGGATCCAATTGATCAATTAATCCAAACAACCATCACCAATGGGTAAACAATCTCCAGAACACATTCCACCTGGGAACAAACACAGGAGCAGCAAATGAGATAAGAATTGGTTTGATTCTCTTTTCTCTGCTTCTCTCACAACTTCTCTCAGGAGAAATCCTGAGAACGCTAAGTGTCTCTCTGTTCAGAGGGCATGTGAATACCACATCTTGCTACCAAGAGAAGGGTGAGAGCAGCATGTATGCCTGCAGGAGACCCTACACATGGCTGTGTCTTCTCATTAGAAAGCAGGGCACTGGAGTGATGTTTAGCTCTCTCCTGTTGGCACTGTCTTGAGTGGGGCCAGGACTGTGTGAACTGGGACTCTGGGTCATGATCAAGTTGATGTATTCAGGCTTTGTTTCCAACAGCGTGTGAGATTATGGGGAGGAGTTATTTAGTCTCTCTGAAAAAAAAAAAAAAAAAAAAAAGGTATACTTACTTATGGATTAAAAAACACAGCCTCAAGGGACATGTTTTGAGAAGTACTGGATTTTGCAGCCATCCTGCAGTGTACGCTCTTTGTTTGTGAGGCAGGAGGAGGAAAACTGCTTTCCTTGAGCTCAAAAATTATTTTGCTGGGCAACTACCAGACTATATTAGTCAGGCATGCTGAAGCCCATCTCCCCTATTCTCATCAGAGCTGTCTTGCTAATAGTTCTGTAACGGACAGCCTTGTAAATATTTATGAGCTAATTCCCTGCCCTGAAATGCAACGGCTATTGTTTTTAAGAGTCCAGAGATGCTGTGTGTGGCCTGAGACTGCTTGAGTTGGCAGACATTGCCACAAGTTTGAGAGCACACACAAAGACACTTGAAATGTGCAGGGAAAGATAACTGTGGTCCAGAAACAAAGTATGAAACAAAAGCTGTAAACCTTTTCTGTTCTCCTCCTGGAAGTGATATCAGCTAGCCAAGAGTCAGTTTTATCTCCCTGACAGGGCGTGCAAGAAGAACTGAACTGAAGGAGCTATTAAATGATCTTCAGCCAGGTCTTCCTCATGACTTTTGCTTTTCACAGAATTCTGATTTGGAAGGGACTCACAAGGATCATCAAGTCCAACTCCTGGCCCAACACCTGTGCCCAAGAGTCACACAATGTACCCAAGTGCATTGTCCAAATGCCACCATGACCACTTCCCTGGGGAGCCTGTTCCAGTGCTCAACTACCCTCCAGGGAAAGAATTTTTTTCTAATATCCAACCTAAACCCTCCCTCAGGTCCTGTCACTGTCACCAGAGAAGAGATCAGTTCCTGCCCATTCTCTTCCCCTCACAAGGAAGTTGTAACTGCAGTGAGGTCTCCCTTCAGTCTCCAGGCTGAATAGACCAAGTCACCTCAGCCACTCTTCACACAGCTTCACCTCCAGACCCTTCACCATCTTTGTTGCCCTCCTCTGAACACTCTCTAACAGTTTAATGTCCTTTTTGTATTGTGGCACCCAAAACTGCCCCCAGCACTTGAGGCTGCCCCAGCATGGAGCAGAGCAGGACAATCCCTTCCCTTTCCTGGCTGTGCCTGATGTACCCCAGGACATGGGGCCCTCCTGGCTGCCAGGGCACTGCTGACCCATGTTCAGCTTGTCATTGACCAGGAACCCCAGGTTCCCTTCTGGAACTGCTCTCCAGCCTCTCATTCCCTGTTCTGTTGGTACATCCAGAATTGCCTCATCACAGATGCAGAATGTGGTACTGTCCCCTGTTGAACTTCATATGGTTGGTGATTGCCGAGCCCTCTAATTTCTCAAGGTCTCTCTGCACGGCCTCCCTGTCTTCAAGGAAGTCAATAGATTTTCTGATTTTCTGATTTCTATCTCCTCTCCCAAAAAAATATTCTGTGTTGTTGTCTCTGTTGTGGCAGCATATTCTGTGGGTGTGATTTGAGTGTGCATCATATTTTGGCAGTCCAGCATCCCCTAAGAAATAGACACACACCTCCTACAAGGTATCTGAACTGGACAAACCTGTTGACACTTTCTCAGCCCTTTACTCTTTACACCTGTATAGCTCACTCTTGTGTGACCCTCCTCCATACCACAGCACAAGCCATGGAACACAGCAGTTATAGCTCCTCTTGTTTTTTTGTTTGTTTGGTTGGTTGATTGGTTTTTGGTTTTGTTTTGTTTTGTTTTGTTTGTTTGTTGGTTTGGTTTTTTGGGTTTTTTTTTTTTTGAGGAAGAAACTTACTTCTTCCTGAAATTTCTTAATTCTGTTTAGAAGACCACAGGTAATTTTTATTTGGGCTTTTTTTTTCCATGCATGAGTTTCTAACTTCCTGTGTTTCCATTTGATGAAGATACAACCTGTAGCTTTTTAGGCAGCCAAGAACTACTCACTACTCATGTCTCAGCCTCTACAAACCTCAATGCTGCTGAGTGCAATGCTTATCCTTATCTTGTCCTCAATTTGCTGTTTTATTGAGAGGGAGGAGAGTAAAGCAGCCTGACTTGAAGAGTCATGTGAGTTACTGCCCTGTTTTCTCAGGATCAGAAAGGAGGAAGGTCTCCATTAGTCAGGACTGTGAAATATTTTGGGCAATCATTGTGAGAGTTGATTCCTCCAGCTTTTCTCTTTCCTTTGCACAACTAGCACTGAAACAGAGACAGCACAAAGGTACCCAGCCAGGACCACTGTTAGTGATGATGAAACCTGTGTGAGCCAAACCATTTCCAACTCTGCAGCAGTATTAATTTTTTCTATTAATGCTTTGTGCCCCAGAACAACTGCAGAAATTTGTCACTGCTTTGTCAAAGAAATTCAGAGAACAGCTATTAAAGTAATATATGTTAGAATGAAAGTAAGGAATGGATAGCCTCACCCTCTGCCTCAGTTTCCCAAATACTGTTTTAACAGTCTCAGTTTAAATTACTTATAAAGTATCTTTCTTGAAGAAGTTATATTCTGTGCTGGAAAAAAAGAGCCCATGAAGGGGCTTTCTAAGGGCCTGGCTTTTTTTGTAAAATAAATTCTCAAAGAAAGGTTCAGGTACATTTGTCATCTTGAACCCCCAGGGATGCCAATACCTGGAAAAAACAGCCATTTCAGCACTCCTTATTGCTTTTGGAATGTTCAGATTTGGTTTTAACTTAACTGCAGTTGGCCGTGAACTGTAGCCATCTCCTAAGTGAGGTCAATAAGAGCTGAATCAGACCCTATTATGCCAAATGTAACAGCTGTAATGATATATAAGATATTTTTGTCTGTACTTTACCCAAAGCAGGCTAAAGAACATGGCTGAGCCTGTTTCAGAGAACTATCCTGTTTGGCAATAAGTTTTTTGGTTCCTAGTCAGATGTTTATAGACAAGTCTCTGTCAAATACTGAACTTCTGTGCTCAGAAAGGGATAAACTGCACACACCCTTACGGCAAGCTTGCTTAAGTATTCTCACCTATTGACTTCATAGCAGCTCTCAGAAGGTCATACAAAATACACAGTAGGGATTAATTACTATCTTGATCTCAATCCATTCACAATAGGAGCAGAGAGTCTCTACTTGCTCACCAACAGGCAAACTATCTTGTGGCATTCACATTCTCTGGACAGAGAGACATAATTATGTCTCTCAGGAGAAGCACAGTGACAAGAAGAGAAAATAATCTTTATCTCTGCTCCTTTGTTTTCTCCATGTGGAATTTGGCATGGAGATTGTTTACCTGAAGTGATTGCTTGATTGGATTCTGGTGAAGGTTGTTTGGGTTCAATGACCAGTTGGATCCAGCTGTGTCTCAGACTCTCAGCAGAGAGTCACAAGTTTGTTAGTTAGATAGGTAAGTAAGAAGTATGTATGTAGAATAGGATAATCTCTCTTTAAATAGTATATTAATGTAATATAGTATAGTTTTAATAAAGCAGATCCTTCAACCTTCTGATCTGGAGCCAGACATCATCATTTCTTCCCTGTCAGGATTGCCATTGTTTACTATACTATCTCATTTTGTATGAGCCTCAAGTAATGAGTTGGATGTGGTGGTGGGTCTCACAAAATTTCCATTATGCTACTGTTGGTGTACATTTTACGCCTTTGTTTGGACAGAATTAGGAAAATTATTTCAAAAGCATGCTTCACTGAACATTGCTGAGCAACTCAACATGACTCTAAGGCCACCCATTTGCTTGTTCAGGAATGCAGATAAAACTAAGAGTAAAGTAAGGGGGACTCAATGATCTTAGAGGTCTCTTCCAACCTTGATGATTCTGTGATCTCAATGGCCCCAGTACCTATTGTCTCTGGGTCCCCCATAGGGCTGGCACCCTTGGACTGGTTACCCTTGGACTGGACTTCAATTAGGTCCTGGGGCTGATGGTTTGCCTGATTGGAGCTACAAGTTACAGCATTCTCCTCCCACCATGCAGGTTTAGGTAACGACTATGGAACCTAGCAAGGTGTTTTATGTCTCCTTGGTTTTCCCTCTTGCTCTCCCTCTGCTGCATTGATCTGTTGCAAGCATTAGGAGGAAGAGGACTTCCAGTGCCTTCCTGTCATTTTGACCTGTGAGACTACTGCTGAAGGTGGCATAATGCCACATTTTGGCCTTATTGAAATATGCATTTAATTAAAAAAAAAAAAAAGACAAGCACTCAAAAAAACCTGTGTTATGTCCGTATTTACAGAAACATAGGTGTTATAAAACTTCGTCTTGCATAACTGTTGGTATTACAAAAACTTTGCTGTCAACAGTGAGCCTGGCATTTTCAAGCATGTTCTGAGCAATCAATTTTCTCCTGATAGTACCAAAATCCTGGGAAGTTCAACTTCAAGGGCCAGCAAGCTGCACTAACAATACAGGGGAAAGTGAAGAAGGAGTCTCATACTTCTGCCCCACTTTTCCTTCCCCAGGAAATGGAGCAGATCAAGAAATGATCCCTGCTGTATCCCACCATGTCTGTTACTTGGTAACAGCATCAACACACTTGCTGCTGCTTGGCTAGGACAAATTGTGTTCTTCAGAAGGACAGAAGAGCAATCCCAAAAGTAGTCACACCCATCCTGGGTTGCCTTGTGGATGTTGTCCTGCAGTATCACAGTGTCTCTCCAACACAAATCCCCACCATGGTGAACAGTGTGTCCTACAAGTCTTTCTCCTTCCTACCACCCAGCCAAGCACTGAGACTGAAACAAACAGCAAGTAGTTTCTGAAAATGCAGAGAGGTCCATGCCAGCCCTAGGTTCATATCCTTGCTGGGGCAGCAAGCACTGGTATTCTCAGTTTTTTTGGCTGTGGGTGGAGCTGCCGGCTGATTCAGGGAGCCATCTGCAGATGAATCATGGGTTTCTTTGGAAAAAGATTGCCTCAGGAGACACAAGGCGGCCAGCTGCTTAGGTCAATGGTTTCAGGGTTTGGAAGTTAAAGAACTGCATTTGGTTGCAATCATTTAAAGCTGAGGACTGAGGGCTGCTAGTGACTAGATGGAAAAAGCACTTGCTAAGTACTGCTGCTGATACTGTACTGGTGTTTTACAAGTTATGGCATTGTCAAATCTGCAGGAAGACTATTACATGATCCTGTGATGTGTGTGACCAAATCAGTTCAGTGCAGGGGTTGCCTTAGAGACACAGATGGACATCAGAGTCCAGTGGAGTGTGCATCCACCTGTCAGCAGACATTTCCCTATGGCTTGCTCAGAGACAAGGGCTCCAAACACAGATGATCGTGATTTTAACTTGGAAAATGTCTGTGTTCAATCCCATCTGCCACAGCGGGATCAGGGTTAGAGCTCCCAGCTGAAGTGTAGGTGCTGTGTGCAGCTGTAGGGGCATCAGTCCCTAGAAGCTTCCTCTGCAGATGATCTTGGCTTCTTACTCTGGATCATGTAGTCTTTTTTCCTAATGCCTTTCTGTTATTTCCCTTCAATGTTTAATACTGTTGCATCTCTGTCAGCTAGAAACATGGTCGAAAGTCATTGACACAGTCAGTGGGTAGCAATACTTTGAGTTGCACCAGGAGTTTGTTCTGATTCTTGTAGCCCGGCAGGTGCACACTGGGCAATTGCCCATTGAAGGATGCTCAGGTTTTGGTTCAGAAGGTGTTATAATGTTCTCATTATCCAAGAGAAACTAAAACACAGTACAAGAAAACAAAAAGTTAACATTTTTTTGTCCAGTAACATGCCAGTGCCAAGGCCAGACCAACCAATTATCCTTCGGGTAGGAGCCACTTGTGATCTGAGCCCAGATTTTACAACCAAGGCCCTTCTGCAAAGGAATCTTAGAAGAGGAGCAGTAAACCAGGTATCAGAAGGACTGATATTTGGTATCATGACTCCAACTGTTGCCAGCAGATAGTTTAAGAAAAGCACCAGATCAGATCATACCAACAACCATAAAGTAGGTTTTTTGCTCTTTGTTCCTCCAAAATGCTCTAGAAAACAGCAGCGTAAAGCATTAAAAACATCAAATGGAATGCAAATTGACAAGCCTCTCTGTTTTGTTTTCTTTTTCTTTAAATGTGTTCATACTTTGGTATCTGTAGCCGCCTGTGCATATAATTGTGCATTGTGTATGATTTTTTGCATCCTTGTTTTGAAGTTCATTGGAAGCCTCTTCATTTCAGTGTTGGCAGAAGCAGTAAATAATTATCAGCCCCACTAATCTCTGAGAAAAGTTAGAATTGTCAGTGAAGGCAAAGAGGATCTCAGAGTTCAAAAAGGATGAACTAACAGTGCATATTTTTTATTGTAGACAGAAATACTTTTATTTCATTCGTAAGAATTTAATTTAACGTTTTATCTCAAATTATTTTTAAAAACATCTTGCTAACAGATAATCCTTTGTATGGATTGGCATAAAAGAGCAAATATGTAGTAGTAGCAGCTACTTGACTGCATGATAGCTGTCCAAGAAAAATATTTGTGCAAGTCTTGCTGAGTCAGGGTATGTTTCTAAATAAGCAGATTATCCCTCTCATTGACAGGATTTATCTCACACAAGCTAAATCAAATACTCTTCTGTCCTGTAGGCTCAGGGCAATATTGCATATTGCTAGCAAAAGAGACAGCAATCCTGTTCAACACAGTCTATAAGTATCCTAGTGTTGTGTCTGTGTGAGGTGTGGTACATAGTAAAATAGATTAGCCAAAAATGTATTGTTTTGTCTAGACAGGTGTCACCTGGTGCCCAGACAGTCACAGTTTTTCACATCTGAGATTACTGAGAGGACAGATCATTAAAATGTTTTGCTGTTGACTTGAAGATCTCACATACAAGACATACCAATACCAAGTTGTCTTGTCTATTCCCCTGCCAGTCCACAGCTGTTGGACTGCAATCTGCTACTGACACAGAGCTATAAATTAGAGCAGTTTCTCTTGAAATGTAGCTGTTCAGCAGCCTAGCAGCATACAGATACTCCTGGCAAACTTCATCAGGGCCTGACAGTACTGACACCCAAACCTGGGTGGCTTTTCATTGCTGGAAGTTTTGATCTGAACATTTTGTACAGTCCTCTCCAGGAGCTCTTTCCAAACAAAATGTAGCCTCCCAACCCTAAAAAAATTTGCACCTGTATTGCAGGTCAGGTACCTGCCTGGGGTAGGGATGGTGCTGCTCTATGCAGGGGCCAAACAGCCACAGCTTCTCCACTGTAAGAGGTGTGGAAACATACTTGTTTACTGGTGTTGCCCTGCTCCACAAACAGGCACCTATCTGGACCCTGTGATCAGATGAAAGTGGTGCATTGCTGGGAGGAAAGGAAAGAGATCAGGGCTGTCCTGCTGCTTGCCTTGAGAAGAGCACAAGGTGTGGAGAGTTCAGGGTCTTGAACCATGAGCATCAAGAGATCTCATTGTGTTCCAGAACAGAAGAAAAAATAACAGAAGCACTGCAAATAAATCTCAGCCAAATCTGAGTTAATCTGGCATGGGATTTACTGTGCCTGGTATTGTATCCCTCAGGAAAATGGTGTGCTCCTCAGCTAAGGAATGTCCTGCTCCTTGCTGCACTTCCCGTGTAGCAGTCCCACATCATCCCTTCTGTTCACAACCAGACACGGTAAGTTCCCTTCTTCACAATAACCAAAGTCCTCCTGTTCTTCAGTGTCACTGCTTTGAAGTTAGCACTGCTTTAAATATGAAGTCAAATTTAGCACAGCATGATCTCAGCATCCAGAAGGTGAATAACGTCCATTCATTCATCTGGTACTCCTCATTTCTGCACAGATCCCCTCTTCCATTAAGTTTTTTGTTTACATTAAAGTTAGCTAGCCTATATAAACTCCCAAAGTGTAACATCTCTTTTATGTAAGAGCCATGGGGGAGGGCAGATAAACATACAAGTGTTTCAATGTGTTCACTCATGCCCAGTAGAAATGTATGCTGTGGTTATCTCACAGTCAAAGTAAGCACACTGGCCTATAAATAGCAAAAGATTTAAAGCATCCTAGCAGACAGAAGAAAAATATTTCTTCAATAAATATAATAAATAAATAAATAAATTGCTTTTTGGTCCAAATTTATCATAAAATCTTCTGTCTATCAGTTGCTGATGAAACCCTTATTTATTCAATAGCAAATTTGTGGGATATTATAAGATGCTGTTTTAGCACATGAATATGTCAGTGGTGTAAAGTATGACCTTTGCTAAGGGCTACCACTCCAGCACTGAAGAAAATTGCTAGTTCTGGTTTTAAGGGCAGCTTCAAACTCCTCATATTTTCCCCTTTCTACAGTTACAACTGGCCAGTGTGCCACTAAGTATGGACAGAGGCCTCCAGGGAATGTTCTTGGCTATGCACAGCACCACTGTATAAAAAGGTGAGTTTCTAAAGATTTGTTAATGAATAAGTACATAATTTTTCTCCCAAGGTTGAGAAACTGGTAAAACACCCATGACATTATTATGATAGTTTCTGTGGTTTTGGTGGAATAGGTAAATTGATAGGGGTTCTTTTCCGCCTTCTTGTTAATAATAAAATTATCCTAATCCTGCATTTGAACACCACTGAAATCCTCTGAATTCTTTATGAAATATGAAAAGCTGCTTCATGTTACTTCAGAGCTCCACACCAGCAGCAGAGGGGCAGCAACTCCCACATGACTGCAATGACAGAAACTTAGAAACTCTTAGGACCTCAAGCAAAGGCCTCTTAGGACTTTCCCCTGGGGAAGTGAGATGTCATTATATTCAGCTGAAGATGCAAAGTTTTAAAATTAATGGAAAGACACAACAAGGAATTTGCATAGAGGATTGAGTGAAGCTTCTTTTGCTCTCTTCCCATACACACCTACACAAACACAAGGATATCCATTTACAAAATTACATTAAAAAGTCAATGAAAATTAAATTATCTATTACATGCTTCTGCTTTTCCCAGCCACAAGTTACTCTCATTGTTTCATGCAGGATGGCTAAATTACCCAAAATACTCAAGGTGACTCAAGGCACTGGAGACATCCCATTGAGCTGTCTGGTTCAGGTGACCTCAGAAGGGAGTTGGAAGGAGGGAAGCCTGGCAGAGATTGTACTGCTGAAGACAACAGGTTCTGTCATAGGGTCAACTTTTTAGCCAGGCTAGAAGAATGTTTCTGTACAGATTCAAAAGTCTGTTCATTTGGTGGTGGGAAATGAGTGCACCACTTCTTCTTGTGCCTTGAAAAACTTGGCATGTAATAGTCAACCTTTTAATATGGTTCAATCTGACTGAGAGGATGAAAAAATTACTCCTTTCCTTTTCATTAATTCATTAATTCATTAATGACTTGCTCAGCAATATTTACAAAACACTTTTCCCCCTAAGGTTTCTAGCAAGAAGATTTGCAGAAAACACTTTCAATTGTATTGGGGGGGCTGGTGAGAGGAAGAGAGAGAAATAAAGAATGTACTTCCTGGTTTGCCTGACTAATTGTAGTCAGAAAGTTTTGTTTGATTCCCCATTTCTGATTGTTACAGATTTGCAATTTATTTTGAAATAGTTAAAATTCCCATAGACTTACTGAATGAGTTCATCTTCAAGGATCATGTGCAGAAAAAAGAAATTATAGCCTTTTAGATAAACCCATCAGCATAAAACTTTGCTCAGTTGTGTTCTACAAGCAGCAAACAATTCCCTTTTGGTTTTATATCACACTTTAATTCCACACATCTAGGTGTGAGACCAGAATCCAGGTACAAATACCAGCAGATATTTGGAGGGAAACAGATGTCATTCCCATCTGTGTGAGGCATCTTACACCTTGGGATATTCGTAAAGGGACTCCAATCTACATTGCTGTACAAACATTCTCCTTTCCCTTGTCCAGCCCTTAATGTGTTCTCATAATGTAAAGTTTCTTAATGTGTTCCTACAGCACACAATTTAACCCACCAAAACAACATGCCTTTGAGCATACATAATAAGTTAACTTATTACTGCAACTGCCTGCAGTATAACTGCTGTGATATTAAAGCTGTAACAAAGATATTTTAGTACAATAAAACACATCCCTTTTCAGAAAAAAAAACCACAAAAACAAAAACAAAAGCAAAAAAATCCAAAAACATGCTGGAGAAGGAAAAGAACAGAGAGAACAGAATTAGTATTATCCTTTTCAATGTCTCTTTATTTTATAAAATATTGCACACAGGAGTTACGCAGGTTTAGTTAATGAGAAATGTACATCTCTGCTAGGGATGTCTTTCAAAGCCATCATTCATGAAGATATAACAAACAATCACAGAATAATAACTAGAATATCCCTTAGGTAAATGAGACAAGACAGTTACATTTCGCCCACAGTGTTTGAGAGGATCTGAACTAAATTTGATCATGTTGTAAACAGTGTCCAATCAATTATAGAATTTATGCTTATAAAAGTGCATTTTAAATACACCTGTCAAATAAAGGCACAGAAACATGAAAGGATTTCTGTGTTGTTTGGTTGGTCAGATTTCATAATATGTCACCCAGGATAAAGATGTATATGTGCTGCCAGTGCTCAAGGCAGCACACTTGCAAAGGGAATGGGTACATCAAATGTGCTGCAAATCCTCTTCTTCGGGTTCTCATCCAGTGTCTCAGATTGCTGGCTCCCTCTGCTATCAGTGGGAATGGGAACCAAAGCACCAAAAAGGTTTATTTTAAATTTGTATGTTAGTATGGTCCCTGCACAAGGGTGACATGCAAATTCATGAAGCATTCCATATCTTTTGGGCCAGTATGGACAGAACTAAATGTAGAAAAGTGCTCTACCTTGCAGCACACAAATGTTCTAAAATGAACACAACAATGTTCATTTTTGATTCATCCTCTCTCCACATGAATTATAAATCCAAACTAGAAAAGCAAAATAATTTTGCTTCCAAGCAACTTTTTTGAGCAACAAACTTTTTTTGCTCTTCTACTCTCTCATAATCCCTTTGTTTACTCCCATTCAAAAAAAATTGTATTACATGATAATTGTACAGAAAGACTAGAAGAATCTGGCATTTCACACTGTATAACATAGAATGAAGACAGAGAATTTTAAACATAAGGAGGAGAAAAAAAATCTGTGAAAGAAGTCATATCATGAAAGCAGTCAACCTCCAGCTACTAGCAAGCTGAAAAGCATACAGCAGAAGAAAACGGTAAAATCCAGCTACACACTAAGGCAGCAGAAGTCCTGCTACAATTTGATCCTCAAAAGACAGCACCATCTAGGTGCTAAGCCCTCCTGCTGGATCAGTACACAGAAGCGATTACCATCCCTGGAGATTGTGTTGCTGAGACCTTCTCTGTCTAGAAATTATCTCTTTCCTCCTGCAAGAAAGGAAGCTTTTCCCCTCCTGACCTGCAGACACTGACTACCTCACATTTCAGTACATGCTTACAATGCAAAGCCTGGAATGCTGGACGAGGAAGATGAAATTTTCCACTGTTATCCTAAATAGGGGCCACTGAGACAAGCATTTGGGCTAGGAAAATGAGATAAAAAGAGCTACCCTTCCAAGTTTATAAGAGTCTTTCTTTCACAAAGAAAGTGAGTGAAAATTCCTAGCATGTGGCATTACAGGCAGTTAACAAGAAGAAGACTGTGATTATGGCTTTGAAATAATTTTCTTGGGGAAATGGGAGAATGAACAACTGAAGGCAGCACTGGGATCCTAGAAGGCAGAAAGACAGACTGTCCTCCAGACTGTAAACGGGTGTGTTTGTGTACATTTAGCACATGGTGAAGATTTTGCACCTGTTACTGTGCGCTTTGCTTAGCACAAGAATCATTCCAGCTTCAGAGGAGGTGCTGGGTACCTGGACCTACGCCACTACCCACACACAGCTTCTGACCCTGTCCTCTCTAAAGAGTGTGACAAAATGCCTGATACCTTGAGCACTACAAGGATCTTGAATGTGCCCTCTCCCTTACAGAGATGACACTGCAAGGTGGTCATAATGCAATAACAGGAGCTAAATAAGGAACTCCAATAAAATTTTTTATTGAAATTGAGGGCTTTGGGATTTTCAAGGGTATTTGTCTTTAGCACCCAAACCTCAGTAAACTGTTGTGTGATAGCATCATGAGGGCTGCTAAATGAGTAAGACAGCACCAGCCATTTTGTGCTCACTGTGCAGATACCATTTTAGCACTTCAACATTTTGCAGCCCAGACCTCTTTTCTTGCCACTGTTTTTGGTAATTGCAAGCTCTTTGCTCCAATTGAAGGTGACACCTGTGGTCTGAAAACATTAAATCATGCTGTTGTGGCTGCAATCAGAAAAACTATGGTTATATGAGAAAAACCCAACAAAACCAACAAAATAAAACCCCAAACAAACAGGAGAGCAGCAGAAGAAAGTATGAACTTTCCAGTTCTGTTCTTTATAATGGTTCACAGACCTTTTCAAGCTTATCTTTCAGAAACCGCAGATAGCTGCTCTCTGCTGCTGCTTTCTGGGTAGGCTAAACCAGTGTGTCCCAATTATAGAAGCCACACTAAATACTCATTCATTTGCACTCCTGCTCTATAGTCATAATGCACATCCCTGCCTCAGGCTATATTTTGTATTAGCAATGGGGCTCTGGGATAACTGCTCCTCACTCCACAAGGAGCTAAAATGTTACACCTGTCACCAGAGGAATAAAATTTTCTCTGGCACTGAAGTATCCATTACAATTTGGAAAACTTTTAGCAGAGAAACTTTTGGTGTTTGGAGATGGGCTGTGGGCTATCTGTAACTGAGGCAGTCTCATCTTTGCCCTGCAGATGGACAGTTTGCAGTTCTTCTTGTGTGCACCCACTTTCTCCACCTTCTCCTAACTGACAGGTTGTCTCTGAAGGACACTGGTGGCTGACATACACCTTCCTTACTTCTCTGTCTCTAAACTGCAGCACAAGGAGAGGTGGCCAGCAAATATTGTAGTCAGAAGAGTCTGTCAGGAAAGGAAACCAGAAACAGGAGGCAAAGATTGAAAAGGAAAAGGAAATAAGCAATTAATACAACCTACCATGCTTTTGCAAGAGGGGATGCATTTCTTCCTGCTTTTGGCATGGTGAGGACCATGCAGTGGCAAATAAATACACCTTGGATACCTACAAGGTGCAGCACCAGGCCTTTGGGATGAATTTCTCCCACAGCACCAAATGGCTTTGTTGCTTCAGGGGAAGGTAGGTAAGATGTGCTGCAATGCTTAAGAAAAGCTTTTAGGTGAGACTTTAATAAAAACGTCAAGTGAACGTGACTCTGGATTTCCCACACTGGAAAATGGAAAGTGTCATGCTTGACAGGAGTTTGCCTGTCTCTGTAACATAGGATGCAGGTGGCTGCCAGTGGTCCAGCTCCTGTTTTCACTCTCTCAGTATTATTGTAATGAGAGAGAGTGGAAGTTAAAAGGAAGATGAAAGTGGCCTATGGATTCAGAAACATCCTTTTTCTGCAAAAAGGACTGAGTATGCAAAAACAAAATAGTAAACAGTACGCAAAAATAACATAATAAATGGTATCCCCAGAAGAAGATTGAACTCTGCAACCTTTTTTTAAAATAATACTAGAAAATGTAAGAGAAAGGGGAAAAAAAGGTAAAAGCCAAGAGTGTAAATGCAGAAGGGCATGGTGGGATCTGTTAGGATGGAAAGAAACAGTGCTTAGGAAGAAATATTAGTTTGCCTTCCCTGGGAAACTCTGTGCTCCTGAAAATGCTAAATATAAGTACTGAGTTAGCATGACCAGCACTCTCACCAACCTGAGGAGTCTTGTCTTGGTGGCTAAAGCCCTGTTGTTTGGGAGGTACAGTCCCACTCGAGGTGCATAAAGGGGTACAGTCTGTATTTCTTGCTTGGCAGTGGAAAAAGCTGTTTCTCCTCCCTGAGTGGGACATCCTCCATCGCTTAGGAGCTCACGGGCTGGTCCAAGTCAGTCTGAATAGGTAGAGACAGGAGACAATGAAGGAAATGTATCCCTCAGACAGATATGTTGGCCACAGCCCTCTCATACATGCGCTCCAAGATGCGGTGGATGCTGGCAAAGCCTGGCCGGTCGGCAGGCAACTTGCTCCAGCAGAGGCGCATCAGGTTGTAGAGCTCCAGAGGACAATTGTCTGGGCAGGAGAGGACATTCCCATCCCTCACATAGTAGATGACCTCTTCATGAGCCATCCCATAGTAAGGCTGCATGCCATAGGAGAAGATCTCCCACAGCACCACCCCATAGGCCCACACATCAGACTCTGTAGTGTAGCGGTTGTAGAAAATGGACTCAGGGGGCATCCAGCGAATGGGGATGGCATCATTCTCATTTGCTTTGTAATAGTCAGCCGAATACATGTTCCTTGAAAGACCGAAATCTGCAATTTTCACCACCATGTTCTCCCCCACCAGGCAGTTTCTGGTGGCCAAATCCCGGTGGACAAACTTGCGCTCAGAGAGGTACGCCATGCCAGCAGCAATCTGTTTGGCAATGCAGAGCTGGCTGGTGCAGCACAGTGCCAGGGGGTTCGGGAGGCGAAGGCTCGTGTCCAGGCTGCCCTGCGCCAGGCTGCAGAGGTTGCGGGGTGAGCGGTCACGCAGGTACTCGTTCAGATCCCCATAGGCCATGTACTCGAACAGCAGGCACATCGGCTTCCCAACTGCACACACACCTGGGAGAGGACAGACCACACAGGTCATTTGTGTAGCAAAGAGAGTTCTGCTGTGCAAAAGCCAAAAGGCACAAAAATACTTACACAAAAGGGAGACTTTCAACAATGCAGAGAGAGAGAGATGACCATACAAATACCATCCACCACTTCACATGCATCCATCATGCATGCTGCCTCTCTTGAAACTCCTTCATCAGGGATCTAATGCTGAGCTCTGTGGATGATGCTAACAAATCATGCACATGCCTGCATGCACAATTTTTCTCGACATCCTGGGTAAAACACAGAGTTTTGGAGCTATGTTTAATTAAGAGCTAATCCTGCTTAAGTTAGCATTAGCTAAATATTGCCTCTTCCCAGGTGCAACTGCAAGGACTTTCAGGAAGTAACCTTTAAAGTTCCAATCATGTTATTTTTTAATACTTTTATTTCTTGTGATTATTGTATTATTACAACAATAATATTGTTGTAGGGGTGACACATATGCAGAAAGATTTCAAAAGTATTTGCAAGGGGAGTGTTCAAGGGTTCAGTGGAACCCTCGAATTGCAAGGAAACTCCTGCCTTTATGGATTTTTCTTTTTTTTAAACAACTCATGCCAATAAAGTTGGTTGAGGAATTACTTTTGGCATGACAGATATTCAAAAATGAAAGAAAGTCAAATCAAAAACAGACAGCAGAAAGGAGACATTTGCTATGTCTGTTAGATGCAGAATGCAGTCCCACTGAAGGGCACATGCTTGGCACTTTATCAGCTTTATTGGTGGGCTAGTATTAACCACACCTCCATGAACCTTACTGATCATACAGTGATATAGTAATATTTGTGCACTAACTGCTAACCAGCAAAGGCCAACATTTAAAATGTATATGTTTTGCTTTGTTAGGGTCATCATTTAGCAATTGGTGATGCAACTTATTGTGAAATCTGAAATTCTGGTTGATGACCTAATACTTGAATCTTTGAAGAAAAACAAATGGCTGTTCCTAATCTGATGACATCAGGATCTGACAAGCATGGCAAGTATATATGAGACATTTATCATCTAAGCTGTTTTCAACAATGTGGCTATTTCTCCACAACCCCATGATGTGATACAGTTTGTGCCTGTGCCTTTGTCCTTTTCTGGCCTGAAATATGTTAACAATAAACACAAAGTTTAGTCCAGCGTGGTGCATCTCCTGCTTTTTTTTTTTGTAGCCAAAGTACCTGTATCAACCCAGCTTTCCCTAAACTGGTTTATCCATTTCAAAGTGCTGTGGAGCTTCCTACAGAAATAAATTAAGATCTGATATGCCCCTGTTCATGAGACTCAGATCTGCTTACAGCAACTTAGAGCAGGATTGCCAGATAAAGGTGGCCAGCAGCATCTACTTCAGAAAAAAAAACTACAATCTTCTAAAAGAATATTTTTCGTCAGCAGCTTTCTTCTCAGAAAGTGAGAAGCTAATAAGCAGCTTGGCTTATTAGCCAAGCTTCAGCATCAAGACTGTCTAAAAAAATCCAACAAAGAAAGATCTCCTTTCAGATGAGAATGGAAGGAAAGGAAGAGACCGTTTTTGTGGCTGGCTTTTTTTGTTCATTTAATTTTGGTTTTTAAAATGTTATTAAGTGTTCAGACATCACAATAGTAAGTGGGGCCTATAAATCTAACAAGAATTTTGCTATTTCTTTTCAGTACCCATAAAATAAATCACAGTTCCAGGAAGTTCACATCTTCCCTGTAAGATATCTGGGTCAATGTTATTAGACTGGAAACAGAGTTAGGCAGCAAGACAGCCAGCAGTATACTCAGTGCAGCATGAGGAGGTTTCGATGTGATGCACCATCTTGTTAAGGCAACAGGATGCCTCACTGAGATACCTAAAAGCTTGACGATATTCGGATTGTCGAACTCTGCCATGAGAGCTGCTTCCCTCTGAAAGTCAGCCTGCATGTCTGCAGATGCTTCCTCCTTCAGCATTTTCACTGCTACCATGGTGAAAGGTTCATATGGCAGCAGCCCTGGGGCCCTGCAAGGAGAGGTAAGAGAGGAAACCTTCAGTGATGAATACATGCATACTAAATATAGGTTCTGTTTCTGATGCAAAAGGAGAGACTGACCAGAAGGAACCTTAAAGCCCAGTTTCATCTCTTTGGACTCCAATATGCATTGCATAATATAGAGGTGTTTCATTTGGTTCAGGTAGGACTAAATTCAATATAGCTTTTTTTGATCACTGGTTTTGCTGCTTACAGATTCATTACCATGTCCGGTAAAGACACAAATAAGTAACAGGCTGGAAAGAAGCAACTGCTCCCTAGGCTGGAGATCACATCATAAACTTAATGGAGGACAGGATGGATTCTTCAGTCCAAACAATTCACTTTTGGCATGTAATGGTGGAGTTAAAAATAAACCTATTTTTTATGACATTTATGAAAGAGCTTCCTTTCCTATACCTGGCAGTGGTGACTTCGGTATATCTGGCTACTGTTAGAGTGAAAGTAACAATTACAGGAAGTGTATTCCCTTGGTTTTATAAGGAAAATAGCCTTTTGTTACTGTTCTCTGTGTGTGTGTATATGGCATATATATGCACCTTTAACAAGTTATAAAACCATTTGCTAATTTCATCTGGATTTAATGTGGTGTAGCTGAGGTCTAGAAAACAGTTAATATTCCTTCAAGATTTGTGGAAACACATAACAGGACAAAGCAAAACCTGTGCCTTGTCTGAAGAACAAGTTAATGTGTAAATACACATGTTTTTACACTTGTGAATCTTCAACTGAAGCTTATAGATACAAATCCTTAGGAAACAGAATCCTGACTTAGAGCAACAAACTTGTTTTCTTATCTACAGGTCTCTGCACCCTCAACAGGTTTAATTAGATGGGCTTGCCAAAGATTTAGGGGTAGCTGTTGCCGGAGAAGAGTAACTTTCCACTCTTCAAACATGCACTAAACCTCAGACATACATTTTGTGTCCTGCACAAATTCTTCCCAGGGCCCTTGCAGCTAAAACACATTCCATACAGGTAGCCAGCCAGAGCCCATGGGGAGTGGAGCCCATTTATGTGTCATGTTGCTACACCAGCCTGACTGCCCTCCCATTGCTCAAATGCCAGGTTATTTTATTGCTCATTAGCACCTAGAGGAGATTCCGATTTCCAAAGCAAACTTCCAGCTTCCTTGTCTTCTACTTCAGACACATGGCAGTTGCAACAGTTGCACTTGGATGCTGTAAATGTCAAATGTCACTGGATGGCAGGGTATCCATCAAGGAAGGAATCAGAGGTGGCTAGATCACAGCTGAGACACTCAGACAAGGAGGTCTGGCATGCCAGAGAAGAGGATCAGACCCCACACTTGTCTGCTACTGCTTCCATTACAGCACAATGTCTTCCTTCTTTTCCCCTTTGCTGGCAGCAGTTCCCTGTCTAGTAGGAGGGGAGGAGTACAAGCACCTACCACATGCTGTCAGTTCTCAGCACTACAGCCAGCAGCAGCAGCCTGAACAAAGTAATAGAGAATTTAAACGTAAAAATAGGAGAGCTTTATGTCTTCCAAATAGTCTCATAATTACCACTCAGCTCTGACTAGCAGACCCAGCACAAAGCCAAAGCAGGGGTGGACAGGGCTCAGTCCTGCCTGCTTTGGAGAGAGAAACTCACCCCAGGCTGATACACCCAAGTACCCAATTTCACTGAATTCTGTAATGAAAACTAACCTAAATGTAACCAAGTGAGGTTAAGCTGCACATTGCCTTTTAACTGGCCCTCAGGTAAAAGCCAGAAGTTTCACCTTTGGTAGCTCATGGTGATGCAGTACAGTTCTTAGCAGACCTGAGAAACTCACACTGCTCTGGCACAGAGGCAGAGACTGCCTGAAGTCTTGGCAGACAGCTATCAAATTTGACCCCTTTCATGCCCTAATGACAGTCTTTGCACAAATGATTGGGGCACATCTGCAGGGTAGCAGTGGGAAAGTGCTGCCCCTGAACCTGGAGAATTCAGGTGGAGGGCCAGAAGGGGAGTGTTTTTTGAAAAATAGGTTAATTCTCTCCTAGAACTGGGAAGCATCAAAAGAAATTACCTTAGGTAATCTCTCTTGCAATTAATGAAAAGCTGAGGAGAAATTTACGCTGTTTGTGCACAGGGTGGACAGCAACAGTCCTTTGCCTGCTCACCACCAATGGATTTGTGCACCAGAGGTATCAATTGCCATTTAAGTACATGCCGTTCAAAGAACTAACCATCAGAGCAGTTAAGAATTTCACTCTGAGCCTATCTAGAGAATGTCTGACTTAAGATCCCAGTCAGGTTTTCTTTCCAAAGCAGTAACTATGTAAAAAAATGAGGAGTAGTCTGAACCTATATTTGAGACTGTGTCCTGTCCCTGCCTTGCTTACCATAACAGTTGGGTAGATTCTCTTAGATGATTAAATAATGCAATTAATGTCTACTGAGCCTGGTGGGAGCCTACCTTTACCTTATTCTTTAGTTAAGTTAATATGTGAGCAGGAGACTGCTCTGAATCAGCAGGGGCTGCTTTTTGAGGGGAAAGGGAAGGTTTTTTGTTTTTTTTTAATTAACACCCATACTATTTTTCAGCTATATATAAGGCAGCAGGTCAAAGAAACACCCTTTGCAGACTGAGAGAACATGAGGAGAATTCTGTCAAGAAATTCTGACCTTAGGAACAGCCTTGTCCCTAAGGAGGGACAACAAGTTGTGCATTTGTAGTGTAGGTCTACCAGCCTACTAGCAAAAGCTCCATACCAGCCTACTAGCAGACCCCACATCCAGGGTTTTAGGCAATCCTGATCTTCAGGCTTAGCCTGGACCACACAGCTCCAGCTCTGGAAGAAAACTTGCATACTGGTCTGAGCTGAACTGCACAGAGCTGGTGCTTTGGTGGCTTGTGGGGCCAGCGTGGTCCTCCCAGGAGGAGAATCATCCACAAGGACCTAGCAGGCACAGACCTGAGCCAGGTCTTGAATTTTGTTTTAAGCATGGTTATTTCCTTATCCTTCCAAGTGTGAAGCTGCTCCTGGTGAAGACAGCAGCCTTTCAGGAGAAGCTAGTAAATGATAGCTAGACACTTCCTGTCCTAACATGTTGCTTGACCCAGGAGTGAGTAAACACTGAATCAGGACTCACAGCAGCCAACTGGTGAAGGCATTGCTGGCACTGACTGCAGAGCTGTGTTTACAGAAGAGCAAGAAACATGAGAGCAGGAGAAGTAAGAGGATTGCTAAACTTAGCTCGAGATGTCCATTTAACACACACAGAACAGTACATTTTATCCTTCTGAAATGGGAAGGCAATAATTTGAGTTTTGATAGCTTCAGTAACCTGGATGGACAGCTTGTACTAGTGGATCAGCGGTCTGCACTGATCTGCCAGCAGTGCACAGAAATGTCCATATCTTATTATAAGGAATTATAAAGACTTGGAGGCATTTTTTATAGAAATGGTAATAAAAAAATGAGGTCCCTAAGAAGCAATATTTCTGTGGCTCCTTCCCTGAACCACAGAGAAGAAGCATCTCTCAGGATGTGGTACTTCTCCCATAAGATCACATAAGATGTGATACTTTCTTTTTTTCTCCTGTGTCTTTTTCTTTCAGTTTCCATTGACAGTAACAAAAAGGTTTAATTGAAAGAAACTGCAGTGCTGAAGTGGATGAAATCCATATAAAAGGTCTTTACACCACTTTGGCACTTGCTTAACTAGCACTTTAGTGACATTTGAATGCCCTTTGAGAAGTCTTTCTTGATATCCATGAAAGTAATTTCGAGCTCAGAAAGGTCTGTGCAGCACTCAAATTGTATCAAAGCATCACTTGGGAAGGAGAATGTCTGCCCTTCTCACACACAGGTGAAGACTCCTGCAGCACGAGCAAGAAGGTGATGCACCCTGAGTGCTGTGCTAAGGCAGGGACAAGAGCTGCCCTGTGCCCCTGGTGTGCAATGCCCCAAGCGCAGCTGTTGTGCAGTTTCTATAGCTGTGTTCTTGTTTCAAGCTCAGATGTGTTTGGCAATCCAGACTAACAGATCATCACAGGCTAAGCATCTGTGACAATCCCACTGTGCACCCTTTGAAATTTGTTATTTTTAGTTCTCTCTGTAATAAAGAAAAGTATGCTTGCTTTTCTTCCATTAGAAACAGTTTATCTCTTCATTAGAAAAAAAAAAAAAAAAGAAATCCATCACAGCTATTGAAACTGTTTCCCAGCTGTAACATGTCTAACCTGTATGGAACTCATTTTCTAGGAGGTAAATCAACGGCTTAACTATAAACACTACAAATACCTGCCTTAAGACTGCTTTTTGCAAGGATAGTCATTTACTTTGGCAGTCAACAAAAGCATTTCACCAAGTAGATATTGGCCCCTGGTAGGACTCTGATCCTTCCCTGAGTTTTTATGAGGTCATCATACACTATTCTAGATACAGCTACAAAATCATCCATGCCCCATACTTGTCCCCTGACAAAGCAGGGAACTGTACACTTTCTTCTAGGAATTTGGGGATGGGACTTTAGGAGGAAACCATTGTCCAAAGATTGTCTTGCAGAAATTATGGATTCTGTCAAGAAAAACTAGGTATCTTCCATACTTTTCATTTTTGGGGTTGTCAGTTAAAGATTTTTCACATTTGTAAAAGTGCACAACCTCACCTCCCATGATATTATCAGAACTGGGCTGTTGTCTAATATGTTAGGTTTAAAACAGGTAACAGTGACTGCAAATTCCAAAAATAAAAAGTGAGAAACTAACTAAAGGGGACACTGTAGAAGTCTAGAGATAAGGGAATTTATGTGTGTTACTCAAACACTGATATCCAGATAGCCATGGAGCCAACCAAGGATTGTTATGGCTGGGGCCATACAGAGGTAGGACAACATTTTTCTGAGACAAGTGTCCTTGTTCTGGCTCCTGGAGATAAGCACAACACCCTACATCAGAGGTGCAGGAATGAGGCTGAGAAGTAGGTGGGAATGGACTGCAAGGGGGGATCAAGAGCACTCAAGAACTCCAAAGCCCCCAGACCATTTCCAGAAAGGTCTGGAAGGAGGGGCTGCCCATGATAAATCACTTTGTAAAGAAAGTGAGGAAATTAGCTCTAGGACACAGAAATTTTACTATAAAAAGGTACCCCCACAAAGCCTAGGCACACATGTGCCCCAAGACCATAAGCTTTCTGTCAGCTGAATTGATGGTGGAGCCAGGACCACTGATCTCTCTTTTTTCCTTTCTTCCTTTCTTTCTCTCCTTCTGTCTTTAATCTATCTTTTTGTCTCCCTTCCTTTTCACACTACCCCTTTATTCAAAACCCACTGGGCTGTGCTAATATAGGAGGTCAGGGACAATAAAAGAGCTATTTCCATGGAAGGTGAGTCATTTACTAATAAAAAATTGTACACTTTTGCAGATACTCTGGCTTTTGCCATTACTTTCACCCATGAGCACCTACAAATCTTGGGTGTGCATTTTCCATTAAGGTTGGGACACCACAGACACACAACCACATGCCCATCCCCCCTCTGCCCCCCCTGGCCTATGTAGGGAGAGGTTTTAGGGGATTTTTTGTTTGGTTTGGTTTTGCCACAGAATCAAATTGAAATTCTGAATAACTGAACTGTAGCATGACACAATGATTTTTGTGGTAATTACACAGGTCAGTACTCATTATAATCAGTACTCAGTTATAATGGAGATCACCACACATTGACAATTCATAAATACTGGGAAATGCAAGTATTTCACAAAAGGTCACATGTCACAGGCAGTACTCTTGGCAAAATTTAGCAGAACTTTTACACCAGACTATAATATGTGAGTAAGGCATGTCATCTACTAGAAAAGAGCAATTTGTGGCAAAAGTTTAACCAATATTGACAGATAGCAGTGGACAACAAAAGCAATTATTCAAACCTGAATGTTGTGTACCATTTGGTACACATGCATTTGAGTGGATGGATGGATGGATGGATGGATGGATGGATGGATGGATGGATGGATGGATGGATGATTTCCAGAGCTGATTTTTCACAAGTGCCTTCAGATAAAGAAGACTCACAAAGAGACTGCTTACCTGGCTTGGAAGACTCTCCCAAATGCTCCCTCCCCAATATCTCTCACATATTCAATATTGTTCCTGGGATACTCCAGGCTAAGCAATTTTGGATTGAGGATAAGAGGCATGCGCTGGTACATTGGGTTGGGGTGCAGCCGGTCTAGGAGCAGTTCGGAGGGCAGAGTGGTGAGAGTTGGTGTCTCCGACTCTCTGAAAAAATTGAGCAATTTTTGGTCAGTGTGTGCACAGCCCTCAACCAGGAGATAACTAGCTACATCTCCTCCTGAGCTTATTTCTTTCAGGATAAAAAAGGAAGGTGCAGCAGAGCTACTGAAGCAGCCTTGCAGCAAAGTGTCCACGTTGCTAGTCACCAGGCCACCTTCTGCTCTGGCGCAGGAGTTCAACAGAACTTTCACTGGGCTGCCAACAGGCAAAGGGAGAGCTGCTGTCCCCTCCCAGGTGTTCACAGGACTTGGCTCTCAGGAACAAGAAAGCCCTTTTTCCAAAGCAGCATTTCTTGCACTGAATTAAATTCCAAGCTTTACCTTTTTTTGTTTTCCCACTGTTTTTGACGACGGCAGCAAACCAGGGTGATAATGCCAAAGATCGCAACCAGAGCAAAGCTGGAGATGATCGAGATGATAACAGTCATGGAGTATGTAGGGGAAAATGGAGGAGGAGGGGGAAGATTTAGAGTCTCTCCATTTGGTTTTCTTGTTCCCAGGGATAACAATGCTGTAATACAAATAAAATCAGAGGGTTATGCTTCTGCTAGTGTATAGAGCTTTCTAGAAGAGGAATTTACAGAGCTAGCCTGTCACCCTGGGAATTACTGACATTACAGATACAGCCCTATGACCACATAAAAGGACCATATTAGACCATATTAGGGAAGCTTGGTTTGCAGGAAGCAAAACCCATTTGTTTGCCACATGTGAAAATCCAAGATCTGGTAAGACTGATATATAGTTCCCATTAAGTGGGGAACACAGTTTTGGTATAGAATATTTGCAAGAGTTACAAATGAGAGGTCACATCTGATAGTCTCTACAGTATTCAAATATAGTAATGTCTGCAGTGGGAAAGATCAATGGTGCACAATGTACCATGTGTCCTAAAAGGAATCTTCAGGGAGGAGTGTAAGACCAAGTAAGTATAGAGTGATATTTTCCCAAAATATCCTCTTGCCCCCAACCGTTTGCATTTCAGTGTCTTTAAGGGGCAAACGTGAAAAACTAGTTTAAAGCACACTTGGCTGAATTATTAGGGAAAAAAAATCACATAACTACCTGTGGAGTAGTTTCTGAGACATTCTAGAAAATTCTACTCTCTGCATGCAATGGTTGAGAACAGAATGAAATTTAAACTCTTCTTCTTCTTAATTGCCAACTAAACTGACAATTACTTGTGTTCACTTATATCCATAGAACCTCTGTTCCCTGTGCAGGAAGTTTCCAAATGCAGTCTTATTTCTAAGCACTGAAATTCAGAAACTGGGAATCTTGGATGAAATATTTTTCAAAAATTGGTCTGTTCTTTGAACAAGAAATTGCAGAAAGACTTAGCTTCAACATCAAAAAACAAAGATGTTTCCATCTTTTTTAGGCTTATTTTTAGTTAAAATGGGGGGGGGCAGTTATTATTGAAAAAAAAATTAGCCTAAACTAAACAACTTTGGAAAGCAGCCTGAAGCCCTACCTTCTAAACAGTGTGACAAATACATTTTTTCAGAATACCACAGGACATTTCACTTTATCTTTGGCATTTATATAACCTAGGGCAAAGTGCTTGATTCGTCTGTCTTCATTTTCCCCTCTTCATGGGGCACATTAAACCATGTGATTAAAGAGACTGAATAAATCTCTAAGACCCAGAACTAGCTGAATCCAGAAGACTGAACAGATTGGTGTACTCAGGATGCAAACACCTTGCACGGCCACGAAACAACCACAGTGGCAGAAATCATAAAGTGCAGTTGCCTACCATCTCCACATGGAGACACGCTACAGTATTCCCAGGTCACAGCTGGATCCTTTGTGTAGCACCAGGGACGCTCGTTCTCACCTCCTGGATTGCGGCAGTAATTCTCAGCATCGAACAGCTCAGGGAAAACCTGAGGAGTCCTCCTGTGCAAGTGGGGAGCCTTGGGGGAGGAAGCAAATTGTATTAGAGTTTCAGAATGATTTTCCCTGCTATTATTATTACAACAAAATGAAAAAAAAACCCAAAGGAGTGAAACAAGACAGTCTTTGGTGAAACAGCAATTTTAGTCACCTGAAATTACAGAGAACACATCTTGACAGTAAGGGAAACTTGCAGATTGACATATGATGAGATTATAAAACACCAGTGAGCTCGAGAATGAAGGCAGCTTGTTCCCCACTCATCTCATTCACTGAGACTGGGCTGCCTGACTCTGAGAAACTCCTTGGAAAAGCAAACCTCGAGCACAGCTCTCTATTTGGTGGATCTCACACTGACACTCACTTGATCACTCCACTTCTGGCAGGGAATGCCAGATGCTGTGATATTGACCGTGCCCTGGTAAAACTGGCCATTCCCACTGTAGCAAGTCCCTGGGAGAGAAAAAAAAAATGGGGTCAAGGCATCTCAGACCATGTCCTGCAGCAGAGACTCACAAGAATAAAGTTCATGTCGTTACATGAGACCATGTTGCAGCATCAGATGTGAAGCACACAGAAGGACTAGACAACACAGGAAGAGTACTGCTTAGCCTCCTGTTTCGTCTCTAATGGATTTTGCACTCAATACATAGGTGGAAATCTGGTAAAACTTCAAAGAGGGCACTGCAGCTCTCTCAGATTGAGAAAACCGGCCATGTGCCTGTGATGGTTAAGCTGCAAGTACCTAGTTCACAGTACGTCATGCAGAAAGTGCAGGACAGAACCATGCTGAACTCACCCAAACCAAACCTAGGCAGAAAGCAAATCTCAGCACTGGTTCCATGATTCACAGCCTGCATTCTTACTGAGGCATTAATAGGAAGATACTCATGTTTCTCAGGTTGGTAGCAGGGAGTTGGGATTCATAAAGCTGCCCTCCTCCTGCTTCTGTACAGTGTTTATTCTCTTATATTATTTGGAAACAGCCTATAGTTTTCAGCATGCATGCAAACAATACCCTGAAGTATGATCTGAACTATGATCTAGGGAATGGTATCAGTATAAAAAAAGTATATATGTTCTTTATAATGAAGATAGTGTAGTCACTGCATATACAAGGTTTGTTCCAGCTGCAGAAAAATTAGACAGAAAATCTTGAGATTTTACTGCAGGAATGTGCATTAATGTCCTCATAGGACACATGTCCTCACATATACCTGTCCTCATTGGAGAGTTTAACGCATGCTTGCACAATCTAGGAACCAGAAAGACAGCAGAGGAAATGCAGCCTTACAGATTTCAATACATAGTAGCTAATCTCTAAACTCAGCTGAGCCAAGGCTAACATTGTAATAGATGGTATATATTAGGGTCCACTGCATTGTTAGCCTTTGTAGAAAAATTAACAAACCAGCAAATTCTTTTGTCATAATTATGTTCATAATCTCACAGCTCAGGAAGAAAGAAGAACAAGAAGAAACGTGATGTGTTCTAAAATAATGACTTTTTAAAGCAAATATTTTTCATCTTCCTGAAAGCTTTGTGTAAGGGTTGACCCAAATTTGACACAAGGCTATCTGTCTTTGTGGATTGTTCTCTTTCTTATGTACAAGGACCATAGTCAACACATTATCAAGACTATCTGCTGTTTTCTTCTTGCACTCAGGATTGCAGTTACATATTGTGATAGACTCAGCTTACTGAGGCTTCAGCAGGTAACAGACACTATACACCTGTGGGTAAACACACAGCTTAAACAAAAGATTGAGTTCATGTAGCCCTGAGGCATCCAAACACTTCAGTAGAGGAATGATGGTGGACTTTATGGGAACATTTAAACCCATGACAAGTGCAAAGTAAAATACTCTAATGTGGATTTCTTTGGCTGATGCATAACTACCACTTATGACTCACATCTGCAATAAGATAGCAGCCCCACATGCCCAGCACCTGTAGCTCTGCAGAGGTGAAATGTCTTAATCAGAGGTGTTAAACTGTCCTGGAACATACTTGTGTACCTGAGATGAGAATTTTACTTGTTTCACATTCAAAGGTAAGGAAAGCAGTGCCTGAAACATACCTCATGGATAAACAAGGAAAATATTTCTGCACAGATCTGAAATAATGTCAGTGGAACATTTAAAAGATGAATGTGGAGAGCTTTAGGAGCAAGAGGAACACTAAGAAAGAGCCTCTGAATCCTTCATATTCTGGAAATCCAGATGTTTTCATAGACTGTCTTCCTACAATGAGGACAGAGGAATAATATAGCTGGTCCACCTGGTCATTGATGAATAATTTGATAACAAGCTAGCAAACAGTTCAGTTCATGCTCAACAAACTCTTGTGCACATAGCAGTGGGTCTAAAGAAAAAAGAGGGGGCAATATTACTAAAATGTTACTGTTATATCTTCCTGGTTCATGACTGAATATTATACATTTGTGCAATGCCAATCTAGGAAAATACTGTGGACGCTGAACAGAAAAGTTCATGCCTACACAATACACAGGAGACAGGATATGTCCTGAAATATCTGTGGGGAGACTGATGCCATCCCATAAATGCTCCACTCATATTCTGATGCCCCTCTCCTGTGGTCCCTCCACCAGGGCAGGGATGGCTGCACTTGCAGGCTGTAGGCACTGGCCTAGAGGGTGCTGAAGCCTTTGTCTCCATGCATGAATCACTAGGCCCAGGTCTTGAGTTGTCAGGTGGAGCCAAGATCTTTCCATGAAAGAATATTCCCAAAAATAAATTGTTGCTTGGTTTTGTTGTGGTTTTTTTTGTTTTTTTTTTTTTTACTTTCCCTCTCTCTCCATGCAGAAGGTGCCTGCCATTGCCAAATCTGCGAACTGCACCTGCATGGCAAGAGAGAGATTCTTCCTTTTTCCAATGAGGCATGAGCTTAAAACTGCTATTGCACATGAGTGGAAGAGTTGGATATGTGTGCTTCAGCCACAATTAGCAACAGGGTGGAGCCTGACAGAAGTCAAAGCAGCACCGCAGGGACTGTCTGGGTCTCACCACTGGTCATGGGAGGCTCATACAAGAAACAGCCAGATCTCAGAGGTGATTTGAGGAGAGTGCTGGGAGCTTAAGGTCTTGCAAGGCCAGCCTGTCATAGGTAACCATGTTGTTAACAAACAAGGCTGGAACGACCTCAGAATCAGAAATACAAATATGGGTAGAAGGGAATGATAGGCAATGTGTAGATAGAAAAGGAAATAGCTGGAGGGAAGGGTACCATCTAAAACCACCATGCCTCTCTCATAAAAAGTTACCAGCCCATGGTCTCCCCAAACTCCAAAGCGCTGGAAATGTGTTTCCTCATGCCTTGAACGTGGGAACCCAGATATTCCTCACTAATAATCTAAATTCAGCCAGCCAGGACCAGCAGAAAACACAAAAATATATGCAAATGGCAGCTTCAATAAAGAATACCATGTCCATCTCTAAAATCATAGAGTCTGGAGCAGTCTACTTACTGGTTATGTTCTCCTTCTTAAAATCTGTAAAAAGACAAGACAAGATGTAAGGAGGGATTGTCCAGGATGCAATATGACTGGATGCTCACTTAAAAGCACGTTACAGGAAAAAGTTCCCTCCCTGCCAGTACATAAACAACTTGTTTCTTTCCAAAGGCAAGACTGTTAAGACTGTTTTTCGAGCTTGTTATGATCTTCTCAACAAAGATCCAGGCTTTATTTACTTGAGGGATTTTTCCCACACCCCAATTGCATGAGAGAGGCAAACAGCTAAAGCAGCTCTCACAATTCCATGCACAAGTGCTGACAGGACAGTACCCACCATCAGCTTTTACTTTAGTTGTAAATTATGGATTGTACCCTTCCCCTCTCCTTTACCAAGAACACAGCTCTCTGGACAATCAGCAGCATGCGCCACCTTACCAAAGAAAGGGATACGGGTACAGGAGCTGGGATTCTGGTGCAGGCTGGGCAACCTGTTGCATTCAGGAAGAGTGAGCAGCATCAGCCCTGGCTTGTAAATCCCCTTCTGAGAGTTCTCCTCCATTGAGAGCCATTCCTTAAAGCAGTAGAGATCCTTTACAGCAAGGCAATTCTCTCTACATTGTTTTGCAAAAAAAAACAGTGAAATACAGCTGTCAATTGCTTGAAAGAAAAAATGGCTGCCTTAGCAGTGATGTGCAGGGTTTATCAGGCTGACAGAAATCCATTAATGGGGTGACACTTCTTTATATCCAGTCTGGCTGGCTCATAAACCATAAAAGAAACTGTATGAAATGCAACAGCTTCCTTTAAGAAACATACAAACCTACATTTTTAATGAAGCGGGGTTATGCTCAAAACACATTACACACCAAGCTATGAGGAGTTCGTTCCTATCTTTTTCTACAGATTTTTTTACATCTTCTTCTAATAAACATCATAGATTCATAGAATGGTTTGTGTCAGAAGAGACATCAATGATCATCTATTTCCAACTCCCTGCCATGGACAGGGGCAGCTTCCACTGGACCAGGTTGCTCAAAGCCCCATCCAACCTGGCCTTGGACACTTCCAGGGATTAGGCATACACAGCTTCCCTGGGCCATCTGTGCCAGTGTCTTACTAGCCTCACAGTAAATAATTTCTTCCTATTATCTAATCTAAACCTCTTTCAGTTTGAATACATTCTCCCTTGTCCTGTCACTGCATGTTTTTGTAAAGAGTCTCCCTCTCATTTCTAGAGTTATAATTTTTCAGTATATCCTAAAAATCTCAAATTAAACATTTGCATATACTTTTGATCTCACTGAATAAAGAAACAGAATTTTTAAATTGTCTCTACAGGCAACTTTAAATCCTTTTTTTTTTTTTTATCTGTACATATCTGCAGCAAAACCTTTACATTGCTTGGTAAAAAAAGTGACCTGTCTCCCACCTAATGTGTTACCTCCATAACAATGTGAAACATTCACTGACAAGAAGTGTTTTGTATTTCTAAATGAGCCTTATATGAGAAATTGTTTGTGAAGAAGGGCAAGGTAAAAATACCTACACTAGAAAAAAAAAAAAAAAGGAAAGGAAAAAAAAGAAAACACATCATACTGGGAAGTCTGCGGATTTGTTGTAGTGGTCAATTTATCAATGATTTGCTTATTTATGTAGCCATTCTTGAGAGCCTGCGTTACAAAATTAGCTTTGAGGTCATGCGCAGATATTTCTTGTGCACAGCTCAGCTGAAGTCTTTCCCAGGTCCACAACTTTTCCAAACATCACACAATGATGCAGAAAGAGAAATGTACTTCTGAGGTCTGTGGTGAAGGATTTAGCCAAATTCACCACCTGGTGGGTTGATGCAGCCTCCTTAATTATACAACGGTTTTGACAAGAGCAGATGGTCATGAGTTTCAGCAATGGCTAACAACACTGCAAACCCTCTAAAGCACCTGAAGGATGGAGGTCATTGAGAATTCTACCAGAGCAACAGCTTTTCTGCAACAGTAATGGATGCCTCTCAATTCAGCAGGCTGAAGTCATCGATGCCCAGTCACTCTGTGCTTGGTTTTAGCCAGTCCTGGTTTATTCCTTCCTCCCTTCCATGGAAGCCAGAATGCAGCCAGATGGCAAATTTATCTTTTTTATGTTAAACAACATGTGGAACAGGAATGACCTTGTGAAGTAAAGAAATGCTTAGATAGGGAAATGAGAAAAATTTGCATTTGAAGCACTGGCTGAGACTTGGGAGATCTGGATTGAATTAGCTCTGTTCATTCCTGATCCTGAGCATTCTTAAATAAGCATTCTTTATTCAGTGCTCAATCTTCTGCAATGCTGTCTGCTCCACGGTTAAAGGAAGGATATCTGCACCTTGGAAGAATGGTAACACAGCCAGAGGGAGGGATGGTCAATTACTTCTAGCTGGGTTCATACCATTGTTGTAGCACCCGATGGTGGCATGGAGAGTTTGCTGAAGTCACAGGCAAAGATTACTTCAGGTTATTATTAGAAATGTTATGTCATGTAAATGAGAGATGGACAAAGAACAGTAATGGCAGAAAACAGCAAGTGTGCCAGTAGTATTCCTAGGGACCACAAGAGACTATGTAAGAGGAGGTGGGGACACACAGACTCAAACAAAGAGAGACTTTCCCCAACACAAGACTGTTCCCTAAAGCCTGATCACTTCCTATCAGCAGTGGTTGAAAAAGAAACTGGGGGTACTTCTGCTATTGCAATAGCAGCCAGCAACAAGAGGCAGACATATTCAAGAAGTATGAGATATTACTTTCCCTTAAGGACTCTCATTTTAATCGATTTGCATCTAAATTTACATTGAGTGAGCTTTTCCCATGTGGCTTTCTTCGGTTTAATTTCATCTTGTTTTACCCTCTGGTTACTTTTATAAAAGCTTTACTCAAGCCTTTTACTCAAACCTTTACTCAAGCCTTTACACAAACCTTTACTCAAGCCTTTACTCTACTCAAGCTCTACTCAGCTTTACAAGCCTGTCAGTTGTTATTCTTGCTAGCTAGCTTCCAAACCAAATGAACATTAAAAAAACAACATGGAAAGAGAAAAAATTGGTGCAGAAAAAAATAATAACAAGATAAAAATACATGGACATATATTGAGGGCAGTATGTCCCTGAAAAACTGGGAGAGCTCTCCCATATCTGCGAGAGTTAAATTCTTACTCATGAACTATTTCAGCTGAAAACTTGTGTAGTCTAGTCAGCTTCTGCAGAAAGCTATAAAGTTGTCAGTAAAAAGAAGAGAATTGGAAAGTAACTAAGACCATGTGAGATGTGTTCAAGAGCCCCCAGACCTCTCTCAGCCATTAAGCAGTGTATATTAGATGTCTGAGTTATCAAAAGGAGTATTAGGCTCTGGAAGAACTGCTGTCCAGCTGATGCTCTCTGAGGACAGGAATTGGGAAGGGTGCTATTCCAGAACTTTTCTTATCAAGAAAGCTGCATTAAAATCTGGGTGGAAGGAGGGAGGAATAATTAATAAAAACCAACATTGACTCATGGATTTGAAGAAAAATGGTCCCAGGCAAGCCCATTAACATTTAGACATATTTGCAAATGTTGTAACTGTTAGCTCAGGTGCATCAAGATTAAGTGCATATTTATGTTAGTTTATATAATTCTGACTTTAGAAGTGTCCCAGAAGTACAGGTCTTCAGTCAAATCACTGTGAGTTCTTGTCCTGCATGGCCACTCATGGGCAGGAGTAAATGAAGCATGGCCGAGATCTAACTGAAATACTTTGCAGAGCAATGTGTGAAACCCTTAGCTGACTAACATGCTGTGCATGTGTGGCTGAGATATAAATACTGCAACAGATCTTGAAAAAAGGTAGAATGATTGTGTATTTAAGGGCACAATGACAAAGAGTAGAATATTGAGGTGGCAAGGAGGGGCCTGCCAGCAAAAAGCAAATGGTAGTACTTGGCTGCATGATTATCTCTGGATACTTGCACATAAACTTGTTTCATAGGATAAATGCCACCTCTGTGTCAATGGTAGAATACTAGGCAGCATAGGTACCAATTAGAAAGCTAATGTATGGGCAATATTCACAGTGGGATTTTCCTCTGTGCCTTTGTTTTAGAGATATTAAAGGAGAAGTAACAATAAAGGTCCCAAATACAAAAACAACATGTTGCTGATTGTCTTAAAAAGCCCGTACATCACTGGAGAGATTATTGCCATTAGACATATGGCCCAAGTCCATCAAGCAGTGTGCTTGCCATGTCTGTAGAAAAGATTTGCATTTTATTTGGGACAGGACAGTTGGGGCTACTTTTCCAGATCTTGCAGATCTGAATAGTATTTTAAAATGTGTTTCAAGGAAGACAAGAACAAAGCAGTGCACTTTAGGCAGGGTTGTCAGCTGCCCAAATGTGAAATGGGTAAAGACTATGTTTTTAGGGGCTGGATATGACAGGAAAAAGAAAGTTTCATCCAATATGTGTGGGGGGCTGTCCTCTGCAAAGCACACCAAGCAATCATAATTCCATTATAGTTAAAAATAACAAGACTTGGACTGGGCAGAAGAGCAAAAGCTATGTGCAGGGCTTGGGAAAACCTGTTTTATTCTAGTCAGAGAATCTGGGAAAGATGCAAAATTTCACTGCAAAGAGGAAAGAAAGAAAGAAACTCGCTTCCATGACCATGGTGGAAGGACAAGGAGCAATGAGAGAAGGGCTGCTTGGGAGGTTGTGCAGGGAAAGAGAAGTGTCTGTCACTGGGATGTGTTTACAAATTCCTGTCAACAATAGATTAGCTATAGTAAGACATGCTTTGGACTCCTCAGGGTCCCTGTCAGCCTGATTTCAATGCACACTTCTCTGTATATAGGAGGATATAATAACCACATTGTAGTTTTGGTTTGTCAAGTACAGTTACACAAGCAATGTCTCCAGTCTCATAATTTTTGTCACATTTTTGTTATAGCAGGAACTGCTAAATGATTGGTATATTGCCTTGGCCAGATTTGTTGCATCTTCTGGAGCTGCATTTAGTCAAAATTCAAAAGAAGCAATTACTCTTTATAGTAATAAAAAAACCACATACTGGCCTAGTAAAATAACAATAACAGGAAACAGTATGTTAATTATTGAAACTACTTATGTAATTCAAATGGATACTTATTTTCAACACCGTCCTCTGAACACCTGATATAATGTAGATGTCTGGACTTCAAATTCAGACCACACCTTAGCAATGCACACAGTGAGAGCTGAATCAGTCTGAGTTACAGAGGAGAGAGTAAAGGGAAAACCTGTGCAAACCTAGAGGGCCCAGCTTCGCTCAGCTTCATTTGCTTCTGCAAGCCTGGACAGTCCCTCACCACTCCCCTGCTGCATATACATCCCCACAAAATGAAAGTGAAATATGAGCATGTTTCTCTTCATTTACCTGCACACTGGTTTTGGAGCTGGCCCAGCTCCTGAGGGATTGCACTCCTGGAAGATGTAGTTACACAGCAGAGACTCAGCAGCCGGTTGGCAGAATGAACTCACCATTTTCAGTTCAGTCCAGGCAGTGTGCACAAGCAGCTCTTGGGTCTCCTCTGGGTCAGCATACGAGGAGTTGAAGAAAACAAGAGCATTCTTCGCCAAGATAGCACTACACACCTCACCTCTGTATGTGCTGCAGTAGCCTGCGTCACCCTTGTACAGCTTGCTGTCGAAGACAAGAGCATACATACACAGTAAGCTCACAGACCTAAACAGCTGCATGAGCACAATGGCCCTGTTTCTGAATAAAGTGGCATGTGGCAAGTCTAACAGAGGGCAGAGAAGATGGTAGATGTTTATAGCGCTAAAACCAGCTAATACAATGCAAGAATGAAACTTCTGCAGGGTAGCCTGGTGCCAGACCAGGTGAGCTCCAGGGATGAGGCTCTGACAAAGTGTTGTTAAAGTTGTAAATAGACTGAAGACTGAGCGATCACACAGAACCATGACCTAGCGTGGCCCCTCACCCTGCCTCTGGGCTCTAATGGGAAAATATTTTATTTTCCTGCTTCCCTGCAGTAGAGATCAACCATGCTGCTTGCTTGCAGTCCTGTGATAACTCAGGATTTTTCACTCTGCTGTCTAACAAGAATTAGAGTTTAATTTAAGATAGACTTGATGAGCAGGAGCCAGGTAAGTTCAACCCATCATTTGCCAGGGAATGTTTTACAAGGTCAAACCAAGCTCCTGCCTGCCCTTTCTCAGCTCCTGCACCACTTCTGACCCTGCCCCTCGTCCACACCTTTAGCTGGGGGACTCAGAGGTGAGGAAGGCACAAGTCTCTGTGTTTTCCTTCCTGGTGTTTCACTGCAAGGTGCATCTTCTCTCTTCACCACATCTCCCATTTTGCAAAGTCCTGACACAGCATGGAGACACAGCTATGCAAGAGCAGTAAAAATCACAGTAGGGTCATCTTCTTTGAGGGCCATTTATTTATCTTTCCCATGTTATTTTTATCTAGAAGGAGATCTCTCTCCCCTTCCTTCCTCCCTTCCTCCCCATGGCCATCAAAAGTAAGCAGCAGGGTAAGGGCAATGCACAGGTCAGACTTGCTTCCAGTAGCTCCCATGGTCACCCAACAACAGCAAGGTCTGTAGGTGAGGAGGTGCCCTCTGCCTAGGCAGCCCATGGGATGCAGTGTCCTGGGTGTGGGAGGCAAAGCTGTGAAAACAGACTCCCTGTGTGTGGGGCATGGCCAAATCAGGGCAGAGAGAAGGGCTGGGTGCAGCTGTCCCCACTGCCATTTGGTCAGTGTAACTAGGGTCAGAGAGTTCAATTCACAACATGCCAACCATTTGGAGCAGTCAACAGAGCTATTTGTATCTTTGCCTTTTATTTCTTTCCCCTGTCCAAATAATCACCCATTGTTAGCTCTGGGGTTTCTTCCTGGTTTTTTTTGTTGTTTTTTTTTTTTTTTTTTCCAGAAAGCTGGAGGTACATGGACAAGGGATTACAGAGGATGCTCACATTTCTTTTCTTCAGAGGCTGTTTTCTACAGATGACAATCCCTGTCCCTGCTGGGGACATCTGTAATTTTAGCTGCTCTATTTTGGTTTCCATTTGAATTTTTTCTTTTTTTTTTCTGTGTCACATGGATAAAAAACACAGGAAGATACTAATCCCTTAAGGTTTACTCAAAATGACAGTGATGCTCTGATGCTGCATCATCCCAGGCTCCATGGACACACCTTCATGTGACACAGAAGTCCCCCAGCATGCTGCACTAGTCTCATAGCCCATGACATCTCCCCAGCACACAGCAGGTTTCCCCAAGAGCAATGCACTGGCTGATCCCAGCAGCCTGCTAGAACTGCTCTTGGCACGGCAGGGGTCATGTTATTTACATTTCCCTGATGATTCCCATTGTGCTTAATCTGAAAGTTGCATCCTTCCTGTGCTCCAGGGGCAAAAGCAGGGACAGGTGTCCATAAGGTAGCTGTGCTCTGCAGGGGACTGCAAAGGCAGACTGAGAAGAGCTGACAGTGCTAACATTACATTTCCTTGCTTTTCTAAAATATGCAAGGAGACATAGACCAAGTTGCAATGGAGAAGTAGCAACAACGTGTTTTCACAATGGTTTGTCACAGAAAGGAAACATCATGCAGCAAATATTAAGAATACCTATGGGACAGATGGGCTGAGCACTTGATCTGTGTTCCCACGCCTGTCATACCTGCATGGGTGCAGGTGTAAGGCATAAGTCTGCCATCATCACTGGGTGGTCCCTTAATCACTTACAAACTTCCTGAATCAATCTTGCAAGCTCCTCTGATGGAGACAATAGCCTTTGAAGGGAGTCTGTGTCAGCAGAGTGGCAAAACAATTTGGTCAGACTTTCCCGGGCTCTGCTCTTTTCTATGGTGGCCAGAACCCCATCTCCCAGGCTAACATTCTCATTCTCCTTCCAGACTGATCAGCCAGTGTAGCATGTAAAAACATGGAAGGATTCTAAAGAGAAAAAGGCAGCTAAATTGTTCAGTCCTGCAAAAATTACTAAGCAGAAGTTCATTTCTCTTCACATGTAAGTGGCTTCATTCATCCATAACTTTGTTTGGAACAAATATAATCTTCTTTTGCCCTAATGTGGTGAGCACCAAACCAAATTCCATTTATTAACCGTGAACAGGTAGGAGTTTACCTTGCAGTTAAGCTTTGCCGTGAAAATTTATAAGGTCAAGGGAAACTGTGTGTCTGTAACCAAATAGAAGTTCCTTCAGAATATTCTCCCCACTACTGTATTTCAAACACCCTTACTGCTGGCTTGACTCAAAGCCATTGTTAACCACCCAAGCTTAGTCTCCAATTATGCCTCTGTAAAGGAGCTCAGTGATCCCTATAGGTGTACCTCATCTGCACAGCTGGAATGCAGAAACCCTACCCCTTCATTTAAGCCAAATTAAACAAACCCCCCTGGTTCGTCATTCTTCTTCTCCCTGGCCCAGAAAGAGCCACCACAAAACCACAGAAAGTCATTCTTACCTCCATTCTGCCAAGAAGCACCAGATCCAGGAATTGTGATGAACCAGGAGAAAGAAGAAATGGAACAGACATCAGTGACACTTCATTGCTCCCTCTGAGATGCATAAGTCAAGATTTCCATGCTAGGAAATGTGTCTGACAACTGTAAGCTGTATGAAAAAAATGCACCTAAATTCTGTTCCTTTGTTTGTATCTTCTTGTGGGGAAGAAAAGTTGGCCAACACTGAACACTATAAAGTGAGAAAGAATGAGGAGGAGGAAGTGGATTGTTGATGGCAGTGCCAGCTGAAGTGGACTCTTGCACCATAAACCCACACTTTTATCCTGATCCTTTGGGTCCCATGTAACCAGCAGGTAGCATCCTTTGTTTAAGCTACATAGATACCCATTACTTCAGGCAGTAGCTGTAACAAGTAGGAGAAGCCAGGGCTGGAGATGCAGCAAGCCAGCAGTGGCCCTGGCTTGCCATGCCACAGGATGTTGGGCAGTGACAGCACAGGAAGGAGGCACTGGGCATCAGCTAAGGGCCAGGGCACCTCTGCCCTTGGAGCCTTGTGAGCTGGGGCAAGGTCAAAGCAGACTCCTGCTCAAGTCTAGGGGGTAGTTCTCCTCCTGCTGAGCACACACAGCATGGAGGAGTATAACTTCACCAGCCCCAAGTACCTGTCTGCCCCACTGCATTTGTAGGACACACAAATGTGCCTGGGCTAAAAGCAGAAGTGGGGAAGGGAAATACAGCACCAAGTGCTGAGTACATTATGGAGCAGAGATTACTGCTAGGTTTCAATGTCCAGTGTAAGAAAGGGCATGATTATTTTCTCAAGAAAGCAGATGCTAAGGCACAGAGAGATAAACAAGCACATGCCTGGTTAAAAGCAGAACCAGGGCTACCATTCCATGTCTAATGTGATTTATCTTTCCTCTAACTAAATCCCCCTGCCTGTCCAAAGACGGATGGGACAAGCTACCACCTTTCTCTCTGTGTGACAAATGCTGTTTAGTTAGCTCTGACAGAGGTATTTCTCCTCTTTGGAAATTCATTTTCATATTTGGGAGACATCTCTGTGGGAAGAGAGAACTTCAGGCAAGGCAGAGTGCTACTCTGACAGCAACCACCCTGTTTTCTGGATGCCAACCTCTTGTGAAGCTGGACTGCTTGAAGCTATTTTCACTTTGCTGTTAGATGATACCAATGCTGGGTCATGGCCACAACTTCCTCCATATGGATGAACTTACCAAGTGTGCTTCTGGGACACAAAGTACAAGACAGCATCAAACATTCAGGAAATGACAGCTATGCCTGTCTCTGAAGTGTAAGAGTATAGGAGGAAATAGCCTGGTGGAGGATGTACTTGTACTCAAATTTAGGCCCCCACACACTATCAGCTCTCCAAGGCTTCCCCTCTTCCACCACAGTACTCCACACCCCCTTCCTCTTCCCCAGCAGGAAAGGCTAAAAAATTAATGGCCTCTTCTTTCCCTGCATACCTGAAATGCTGATGGTTGCTGCTGCTTTTGCGGCTCCAAAAGTTTTGCTGTGCTTGTTTGTGGCAAGACAAGTGAACAGGCCAGGTCGGGTGACATACACTTGCAGTCTGGAATCAACTACTCTGTCCTTGACACTTTCTGCTATCGACCCCACAGAAACCTAAAAGAGTGAAAGCCAGTTCAGTAATATTTCCCACAAAGACACAAACAGACAAACCAAGGAAAAATCTAAGAGACAGAGTCCCAAGCATTTAAATTAGCAGAGGAAGATGTAGCAAGGAGACAAAAGTGGCAGAGACCTAAAGCTGCTGGTGTTACTTTGGTGCTTTCATAGCTGCCGACTTCACACACAGAAATAAATGTTAAAAGATCCCTCCTATTTCACACTTCAGCAATACTTTTGCAATTAGGTTTCAGTTCAAGAGGGTCATAGTCACAATTTGGTTTATGTAATTGAGCTGGCTAATTACAACATGGTTTCTTGTAGTAGATTGTTTGCCTCTGCATGCCTTAGGAAGGAACAGCACAAGATGATATTGTGAACAACTGCTATACAGAGGAAGAAAAGAAAATATTTTGGAAATCATTGATTCTGGATTAGTATAACCCCTGCAATACTCTCAAAGCAGTCATGAGCATAGAAAGTGCTCTGACTCCAATACTTCAGCAGATATCTGGTAGATTTTCTTATCTCGCATCTAGAAATATGGAAGGGGCTGAAAATATGATGATTTTGGCCAGCTCTTTTCCCAGATCAGTAATTCACAGTTAAATGAGCTTGAAGATTGCTGATTTTGGCCAGTTGGCCTTGATATACCATCAAGGCTTTCCTGCCAATACAGCATTCATTAAAGTAGGAGAGCATGGTACATACAGACTCTATCTTGCAAAGGCAGTAGGAAAGAGAGCATTGCCTGCTCTAACCTTCATACTGATAGGAAGCATCAAACATAATTCGAGTGAAGTATATTGCCTGTGGACTCCTTAGGTGTGACCTGACTCTAAGGACATTGACCTGACTCTAAGGTCAGAATGTCTCCCTGAATTTGCCCCAGCAAAGCACTCTACCTACACATGTAACTAAGAAATATCAATCTGACCTCCCTGGACATCAGTAAAAATGTGCTTTCAATGAGACCTTTTAGTGAAATAAAATATCCATGGGTATTGACAGCAATAATTGAAACAGCAAGAAGGAACTCATCAGTGTTGTAACATGTCTTGTAAACAGATTGGATTCTCTATGAAAAGAAAAGGCTGGAAAGAATATATTTGTTTTGCCTGTCTCAGAGTCAGCTTGGACTTGTGGTGAGAGAATGTTCATAGGAAGAAATCACTAAATAATCAGAACAGCAGAGTTTGTAAGTACTGCACCAGGTATGTCAGCCACTGTGCAAATGGAGGGACCAGGGATATATTTGGCCTTATAACATGAAATCAGTTCAAGAGGGTGGGAGCCCAGGGGATATTTTTTTCACAGATATCTTTTGTTACAGAGCTGCTCAAATTTAGTTTTGGAATCCTTTTCTCTCCAGAAACCATTCAGCACCAAAATGGTACAGGGACCTTCTAAGTGGGAAGGAGGTATTTCCTATTGGCCACCCCTGCCTTCCAGTGTCTTGGTGGGATAGGTGTCTGCTTGCCATGACCAGCTTGTGCTAATCCAGTCTTCTCTCCCTGCTGGCTCCTTGGGTCCCAGGTGTACCACATCTGGCAGCACTGGACTGTGCCTGCTGAGCACAGACAACTGGGATTGTTCATTCCAGGCTGATGGAGGAGGAAGAGGTTGCTCAAGTAACTGCAAGCAGTACAAGCAGTATGAACCATGTACAGTGGAAAATCACAGGCAGTGGTGCCTAGGACTTCCACAGTGGCCATCTCTTATTTCCTTTACTGGAAACTTCAGTATGTTCCTTTGTGTTAATTGATTCCCTTTCCTTTTCAAACACATTTCCTGAGATTTTGTTTCCAGGAGTTCTCTATTTAGCCTTTAAAACATCACCTCAGCTACCAGGAAATTAGAGACCTCTTCATATCCTCACACCTGGCTCATTTATTCCTGGATATGTGGAAAACTACATTATAAGGTACATGATGCCCTGTGGTGCATAGCAGGAGGAAAATGAATTGTGTTTCTAAATAGGTGGGTCTGGCAGCTGCTGCACAGAGGAGTTTCCATCCTCCTCTTCCAGGGAAGATCAGTAAGCTCAGCAGACTCCTCTTTGAACCTCGGGACAATTACAGGTTGGTGTTCAGAGACCGTAATGCCACAGGCATGCTGCATCTTCAAATTACTCACCCTTGCTGTGAACCATCCCTCAAATTCACCATGTCCCATCCACTGGCTTCCTGCTGACTCTCCCAGAGACAGGCTCTCATTAAGGTTTCCTTGTTATATTTAAAGTGAGGCAATCAGGAGCACTACCCTTCTGGAACTGGGCTATACTTTTCAGACAGGAATAGGGTAGAGCAAATATGACCAGTCAGGCAGTGGTCCAGGCAGGGGCTGAGCATCATCTCATGTACCTCATATCTCTGTAGGACCCACTCATTGGGATCTCAGCAGAGCACAGGTCTGTGCTCTGGAAATACATTGCACTTTCCAGGTACCCCAGACTCCTGTGAAAGGTTTCATTCCCAGTGGGAAAGAAGTCTTAAATAAACACCTGCAGTTGTCTCAAACTAAATATTGCCAGAAACCACCAAGCATCCATGGGTCTCAGCAGAGGCTAATCTGATCCCTTTGCTGCTCTGTCTAGTAACATTGAAGGAATATGGAAAATTAGTCTTAATCAGATTGGAGGACACAATAAGGTATAGAGGAGGCAAGGAAGGCAAGACAGCCTGCAGAGTAGCCATGGGGTCTTAATAACGTGTTTTAATGTGTAGAGAGAGGAGATACAAACCAGGATGGTGATAGCCCCCTGAAGGGGATTTATTGGTCCTCTGGACCAGCAAGTCCACAGGAATGGTCAGGATCAGCCTGTTCTCAGAAGAACTCGAGGCTCAGAGGAGGTCCATGAGAAAGAACAGAGACAAATTGCCAGCCTGCACTCAGCAGACACTCCACCTGCCTCCATAGAATCATACCCTGGGGCTCACATCCTTTAAAAAGCTGTCAAAAGACCAAAGAGAGTATAAAATAAATATGTTCACCTTAAGCACATGAAGACTAGAGGGAAGCTATGGCAGGCTTGGGCTGCAGAGCTGCCATGACTGTGGTTCCCTGCTCACTCCCACACAGGCAATACTAGGCGTCAAGCAGGTTTTCAGATCACTGAAATTAAGGCATTGCAACAGCCTACACACAGGCATGAAAGCTCAGCAAATTGAAAGCAAGCATCCAGATTAAGTGGGCAGGATCATTAGACCACAGAATATTTCCTATAAGACACAGTGGATTTGCATCCCTTGGTGCCTGCCACTGAAGAGAGTGTGCCTTTCTTAAGAACATGTTTCTGCCCACAGATAAATTCATGACATATTTCACAGCACCTAGGTCAGCCTAGAAAATTTCAAATCTATTCTCTTCTTCAAATATACTGTGCATAATGTGGTTCCACAGGTATTTGACTTCAAAATAGTTTGCTCTAACTCCTTGATTTATGTTACTTCATCAAATTTGCAATTTTGCCTCGTTATTGTTACCACATTATTAAAAAAGGAAAGATAGCTGCAGAAATACACAATGAAGTCCTAGAAATTTCGTCTTGGAGGATGGTTGAAAGGGTCTAAAGCACCCTTCATCTTGGGCTTTTCAGATCCTAACAAATTAAGTCATACAACACCCTGGATACGGGGGACAATGTTTTTCCAGAGAAAAGTGCTGCAGAGAGATGATCTGGACTCAAAAAAAAAAAAAAAAAAAGCACAAAAAACAAAACACACCACCAAGTTTGAAAAACTGAAAAACAAGGTGCTAAGTTAGGAAGGAATAGAAACCATTGGTACTGACTACTAGCCCTTCCAGCTGATAGCAGTTCTCCAATGCCAAAAGCATGAAAAAGAGGCACTTACAGCTTTCCCATTTTCCAGCCAGGTGACAGTAGGGACTGGAAGACCAGTCGCCGTGCACTGCAATGTCACCACAGATCCAAAAGTGATGTTTTGGGATTCAGGAGCCTTCAGGATTCTGGCAAACACTGTAAGAGAAGACAAAGTTACTAGTTGAACGATAATGTAAAGCTGAGGCTGGTGCTGACATGGGCGTATTCCCTCCCCAGAGGGTCTTGATCTAAGTCACACCTCCATGAATAAAAGTAGAGCCTAGAACAGGCTTCCCAGTGAGTGACACTCTTGGGAGACAGATGAGGAGGAGAAAAGAAATATTCAATATGTTTACATTCTGCACTTTACAGACAAAAAGTTTACCTCTGGAAATTTCTGTGTCAAGTCCAAAGCCTCAGAGGAGGTAATGTGCAAGAAAACCAAGAGGAAACTCTTCAGTAGCATGCAGATGGAACAGCTTACAGCAAAAAAAGCAGCAAGCTACCATGCTGCCCTGCCCAGGCTGACCTGTGAAACTTTGTCTGAACCATTAAGGACCATCAGTATGGACATGTGCCATGAAGGTTAAGGGTCATATAAACATCTCAGCCTCATTGCAGTGATTAAGACTTGACACAGAGTGCTGCAAATACTGGCATTTTCCACTAAATAACAAGCTGTCCTAAGGGGAAAGTGTCTAACATCGAGCATCGAGGTATGAAAGAATGGCTGGCAAAAACTTTAGGAAGATGAAATTGCAGTGGAAAAATAGATTTTTAAAGTGGCTTCTAATTTCTACAGCTCTTGCTTCTCTTGTGGAAATATGGTTACTGAGCACTTTGCAGATAAGCAAAATAGGCATTCCCTTCCCCCATCCCCCTTCCTTTTGTTGTTGTTGTTGTTGGTTTTTGTTCTTGGGGGGGGGGGGGGGGGGGGGGGGGGATTGGGGGAGGGGATAAGGGGGAGGACTGTTGGCCAGAAATAACAACTGAAGTATTTTTGCTGAAAACTTATTTTGATCCAGAAACACAACCCTGATGGTCTTAACAAGCTGCTGTACTTGGACCACATAGAGAAAAGCAGAGAAGAGAAACTTCCCACCTGGAACATTTGAGTTTTGACCTAAAACTTCTAATGAAAACACCAGAATGCCTGTACAGAAGCAGGCTCAAAAGCACTGCCATTTCTTACTCAAATTTCTCATGTTTAGTGAGTAACACCTTCTAGACCACACAGTAGTGTCTAAAAATCTCCATCAGAAACTTCAATAAGCAGTGAAGTTTCTCTTGGAGTTGTCAGAAAAGCCTGAGATCTTGTTTGCCACTTTTATCTGTGTGTTTCTCCTTATCAACATACCTCACCATTTCACCATCTTCTGCTTGCCCTGTTCAGAATTAGAACATCTGTCCCCACTATTTGGGATGGGAAGGCTTTGTCTGCAAAATTTCAGCTGAACTGAAAAAAAAGTATATGCTTTCCACATAGTCCTTCCACTCAGTTCTGAACTGGTATGCAGTTGAGATTTGTTTAGACAAAGAGCCTAAAAACAGCTTTTGCTCATAGATAAGTAGCAGTAGGAGTTCATTTCAGCATGGAAACCATTTTGCCTTTCAACAAACTCTTGGGCAGGGGCTTTTTGGAAGATTAATGTCAGTAAAGTGAAAATGGCGAGAGTATAAATATTATATTGAGCTTCTTAATTCTTCTGTGTGCTTCAAGCAATCCCACTGTCTCTGCTCAGTGCTATCTGCCTAAAGTCAAAGCAGAACAGCATCAGGTTTCTGCACCCCCTCACCCCTCAGTGAAGCAGCAACTATGAAGCTCCATCAGTAATAAGCAAAGCTGCCGTCACTGGCCAGAAGTTTTTCTCATGAATAATAAGTAAAATGAAACCTTTGTCTGAAGTTTCGGTTCAGGCCATTAACACCAGATAGTTATGAATTCAGACCCAAGTTTTGCAGGCTAATTATTTTTATACTTCATTCGGAGAAATACTAAGCTTTTGGGCCTGTCCTCTGGCAGCAGTTACATTCACATGGCTCCAGCTGAAGCCAGCATGCTAGCTTCCAGAGTTGGAATATGGTCTTTAGTGCTTTTCTTGTGCTGCCCAGTATGCTGCTGGGACCCTTGCCCACCTGATGCTGCTCTCTGACTCTGATGCTCAGATCCTGCCCAGTTAAATTAATACCAGAGTGATAAATTACCAGCCTCCAGTTAGCTGATGCTGGACAGCGGCACATATGTCCTCCTCTGTACTAGCTGCTCTCCCAGAATCTGCTAGGATCTTTCAGCCAGGAGGAAAAAAAAACACACTTTGAAAATGGCAATAGCACAGGCAGGATGCAAAGCTGCAGCAAGCACTATGACTGGCCCAGTTCATGACTGGCATGGTACAGGTCAGAAAGCTGCATTCCTATTCCTAGGGCCAACCACCAGCACTGATCACTGCACTTGCTTTAGTAGCCCAGCACACTCTAGGTAAGCAGTTGTCTGCCAGCATAGGGAAGGTAAAACATCAGGCCATTCTTAAAATCCTAAAACACCAAATACAAGGACAGAAAATCCAGCAACAGCTCCTAAACATTCACATGTTTCTGGTGTCAAGTACTGCAGGGAGGGATGGCTAAATAAAATCTGGCCTATAAGGAACTAAGCTGATTTCCAAAGTGTGGAAGAATTGAAATTCCTTCTATCCTCAGTGCTATCATGTGCATTTTTCAAGACCTTCAAATTGAAGTTACAGATTTAATTATTTAACATTTCAGATATTTATATTTGCATGCTTTCAAATATTTTACTTAAAGTTTAGCTGTGTACCTTAAGTATGTAGCTGTAGATGGTATTACTGGAATAAACTGGGGAGGAAGGGGATTAAATTATTTTATTTTTAAATGAGAAATTTTCTGGGACAAGGATCAGACTTTCCAGGTCCTAACAGGTTTTGGAGCATGGCTGATTGGCCAATCCAAGGACATATTTTCCAAAGGGTTCTTAATCACTTTGGGAAACTGTTAAAAAAATAGTATCATCTATTTCACAACCACATAATCTATGGGTAGATGATCAATACATTGACATTGCTGTCACACTTGAGTGCTATGGTAAAGTCAGGATGGGCTGCATAAGTGCAGCCAGTGTCACCATCCACCTGTGTAAAGCAGGGTAAAAACACCAGGATGAGCTCACGGTCCATTTTGGCAATTGCATGAGCAACAAAATCTGTCCTGTATCTAAATGACAGAACACAGTCCCCAAACCTATGATTTTTCTGCCCCCTCCCTCACCTCCCCCACCCCTCCCCCCAATTCCACAAATAAAGAAAAGAGGCAAAGGCAAGTAAGAAATGGCAAATCTGGTGGTAGCGTAGCTGGCAGAAAGAGGTGGGTGAAAGGAAAGAAGAGGAAGGATCAGGAAATAGCAATAAATGTTTGTAAAGTTCTCATTTTTGGTGGGCTCAGGACTTTGTCTTGTTCCCAATTTTCCTCAGAGTGAAAATTTCCAATAATCAGATGATTTCTAATACTTCCATTACTTGTCTGCCTTTTCCACATCCTCCTCAACATGAATTTTGCCTTTGCTTGTGGATTTTGCCTTCGCTTGCTATATTACCATTACAAGGTTAGCAACATCATCAATACCCCTGGGCTCTCTGCACTGGATTCACCCACAGGCATGCCAAAAAGCAGTTAGGGAAAGTGGGCAAAGACAGCTTAACTTATTTATTTATTTTAGTGGAAAATAAAACAGAGGAGCTGTAAATGAAATCCAGACAGCTAAAAGCCAAGACAGCATGTCAAATGTCATTCCCAAGCCCCTTAATAAATGTATTTTTTTACCACCTTGGTAAATGATGTTCTGTTCACTGCAGGGCTTGGTAGGAGGTATCTGTACCGTGGCCAGCTGCTCTCGTTTCTGAGAATTACGTAATATCATCCAGTCCAAACAGTAGGGTTTTAATGCAGTCACAAAATTTTTGTACTATAAAAAGATTAAAGCAGCATGCCCTCCCCCCTGACTCCACATTGAATGGCTAACTCTTTCCAGGTGACTTTTTTTCCTCCATTGCCTTTGATTGAGCTATGTTTCATTTCCCAGGTTTGGGGTCTGGTTCCGCAGTCCTGGCAGATGCCTGCCTTCAGTCTGGGTAAGGCCTATTTTTTTTGTTGAAGGCTGGATTTGGCCAGTCACAACCAGACAGCTATGTAGGTGGCCTGGGGCCATGCTGCTGCTTTGGGGAAAGGACAAAGTGATGCCCAGAGCACTAGTGACGCTGTTTGGTTTTCGCCTTTTTACTTTAATATATTCTCTGTATTCTCCATACGTATATTTGTAGCTCTGTAGCCTACTGTACTGGTGGCTAGTTTTCCCAGTACTTTTCCATAGCCCTTCCCTAGGCAGAAAGACTAATGAACCCCCAGAGCTCCAAGCCCTGGGAGGTGCAGAGCCCCTCTGCTATCTTGGTTCCTCCTGGGAATCAAGGCCTACAACAACTCTTTAGGACACATTTCATGGACAAAGCCCAGCTAGTGCAGAGGTGGGGGACTCCAGAGAGCGGCTCGACTTGGAGGGGGAAATTACATGACCACTTGTCCTCCTAATTGATGCTTTTTATCAATTATCCATGCAATAACTGTATTATTTCTCAAGGAACAGCACTATTATGTATGGGGCCCAAAAGAGCAAGGTGAGGAAGAGCTGTAAGCAAGCTGTAAGCAAGCAGTACTTCAACATCCACTGACACTCACCCTGCTATTGTGGTAACCCAGGAGGATAAGCCTCCAATGCATCTGAAATACCTGCATTTTGTACACAATGGTAAGATGCAAGTTCTTTTGGCTCCTGATATATTAATTGGGAGACTTGGGTCTTAGTCCTTAAAGCATCATGCAGCACAGGCCACAATAGACAGCAATACATCGACCTAGAGCCTGAGGCTATGAGATGGGCACCAGGGACAATTCAAGATTTGTGTGAAAGGAAGATGGAGCAAAGCACAACATCTCCATCCTGAATCATATGCTTTCAGATTCAAAGCTCTAGTGTCTGATATGAAAGAAAAATTTTCTTAGCAAGGCAATAACTTTTCAAGCTAACTTTATTTTAGTGTGGACTCCTTAATTTATGGGTAGTAGGACAATTTGTGTTCATAGAAGGGCTCATGTGATGGTAAAACATATCAGCCACTAACTTCTCAGCTGTGAAAGACTTTACACTGCATGTAGATGTCTCTGGAATCTTTCCACAAATACACAAAGATGTAATAACCAGGAGTAAAATGTAAATAGATAGCTTATATCCTGTGTAACTGTATAAAACCTGTTCTCTACAAGTGTTCATCTCTATATACAGAGCAAAGAGTAGATTCAAGGACAAGTGAGATAATGCGTTCAAATTACTTCCCAAGGAAATGAGTGAGGAAATTCTTTTCATATCATTACTGGTCTTATATATGTGTTTGGTTTCTTTGAAGGGAAGACCCTTTTAAACCTCCCCATGCTCTGTCTCGTCTACAGTATAGAGTCATATCAGGTGCATTTATCTCTGCCTCTACCCACTACTGAATGTGAAATTGGAAAGGAAGTTCCCAGCCTCCCAAAGGAGGAGGATTTGCTCAAGGAGCAATTCCTTTGCTTGTTCTACTCATGATCACGACCCATCATGACTGCTGCCAAAGCTACCAGTCTGTGTTCATGTATTGAAATCACGCAAGTCTTCCTCTCCCTCTCCCACTCTAAGGAATTGAGCAAACAATTATGGGGAATCACTGGGATAACCAAAAATTAGATAATTCATGCATCTTCCTGACATCTGGTCTCCACCACAGGTATTTGCAATACCATAAATTTAATTACATGTCATGTGAAAAGTACTTCCTTTCATCTACTTTAAAGTGCTGCTAGCAGTAGCTGCTAGGTGGTTCCTTGGTTTGGGGACAGCAAAGAGCCTGTTCGCTGCTCACCTTATCCATCATGCATGCTTGATTTTTAGTGTTGAAAACTCATCTAGTTCCTCCTACAACAGAGATCCATCTTTTTTCCAAATTCTCAACACCCTGTTTGATATGCCCTTTTTGTGAGGGTCTATGAGGGGCTCCAGCCACCTCAGAATGCTTGTCTCAGTTTGGTCTGGCCCACTTTATCTGATAGCTATGGATATTCTCTATCCTCCACTTCCTTCATTGTTCTGTGGGAAGCTCATGCTTTCTAGCTAGCCAATAGTTGAGAAGAGAGAGGGTTTTTAACTGATATATAATTTTTTCCCTTAAAACCACTATTCATGCAATGATGTGAGAAGGTCACAATTTTTTCAAGTGCCTTCCCAAGGTCTTTGTTTAGGGGAAAGATGTTTATGCGAAAGGAAATAACAGGCTCAAATGCTTTTAAAGAAGAATTTTGCCTTGTCTGAAGCCTCACTGCAGCTCCTCATTGCAAGAGGCCACCCTGGGATAATGACTCAAAGGCAGCATGAACCTTATGCAAATGTCAGAGCAGAGCAAGCCTCAGGAGTAAATTGAATAGCTCACATGTACTTGTCATTTGCTGAAGGTCTGAGGCTGTTTTCTTCCTCCTGCAGCTTGCCCTGTTACCCTGTAATTAGGGCCATGATTGTTTCTGCAGCATCTCAGAACCTTGGGATGACTCTGGTGAGTGCCACAGGTAGGAGGAGATTTAATAAGATATTCTGGGTTTTCAGTCACGCCCACGCCACCCCACTGAGGTCAGTCAAACTTGTAATGCTTCCTCCCCATAAACCTTTTGCAATGTTTAAAATCAAACTGCTGTATTCACCCTTTACTGTCATAAGACATTGCCTGCAAGTACATATGCTATCACCAACACAAACCAGAAAAGCATCCTTTCCCGGAATTTCTGCCTCTGCTCAAGGCCCAGCCAAAGATTTTTCTTCAGTGTTGGTATTAGAATTTCAATGAGGAAGTTTCACCCAATACTTAAATTAAGAACTGCAAACTTCCTTGCCATTGTGCTATTTGGCAATTCATCTGACCCAAAACACTCTGCCTTAAAAGATTATACAGATAAATATTCAGATTTCACACTGAAATCTAATTTGTAGGAAATGCAAGGTAACAGTGCTGATGGGCTGCTTCAGTGGTCTCTTGGTATCTCACTTTCCTACATCACCTATGCTAAGTGCACGCAAGTGAACACAAAAGTGTAAAAAACTTTCTGGATGGCATATCAGGAGTCAGCTTTCATTCGAAATTCAGACCATCTCTGGAATGTGGTCTATCCAAATTGATAAAATTTTCTGCACTAAATACATGCTTTTATTCCGGCTACTTGATTTTTGATGAGATTTGATAGTCTGTTGATTTATCTGTGATGCAAATTTGTCCCAAGACTATATAAGACATCCAAAAAACAGCTGAAGGAAGTTGGTGCTTCACACTTTACAGGGACACTCTCTTAACTAAGTAGCAATGTCATTGCTTTCTATTGTCAACTAGTCTGCCATCCCCTCACTGGCACAGGAATTAGACTACATGATTAAAATAAAAATCTGGACCAAATCTGGCAAGTCCTTTCTTCTGAAGGGATGGTTCTCCAAGGAAAACCTTCCTATTTTTAAGGCTAAGGTAGTTTTCAGAAGTGGCTTACAGGAGAACATTTTTGTGGCCTGTGGCAGGGTATTATTTTAGTAGCTAGTAATAAGCAATAAAATGTGGCCAGGAAAAGTAATCTATCTACCAGGGCTGGAACACAAAACCAAACAACAGGGGAGTGTAAGGAGTGTAAGTCAGGGGAGTGTAAGGAGCCTTGCTTCTTGATTGTTCTATGTGCTGCCACATAGTAGCACAGGATGAAGTGGAGCAGCAACACTTCAGCAGATTAATGAAATGGCCTCATTAAAGAAAGGGTCAGAAGTCCTATGCCTCTTCAGACAGCTGGAAAATGCAGGGATTTGAACCAAAAATGTTAATATATCCATGAAGAATACAGGTAGGTTTTTTGTTAAATCCACTGCATCTTCTAATGGTTGCCCTGGCTATTTTGTTTGTTTGTTTCCTTACAGAGGAATGATTGCTAATTTCTAGACGTGTCTGTAGAGTGAAGACTTCAAAACTAAAGGTTATCAAACAGTATATTCCTTAATTCCACAAGTCTCTGGAGCCACAGGCTGGTGGAGATCAAGCTCAGTTTCATATAAATCACAAGATGGAGTTGCATCTAACTCAGTACACAACCAACAGGACCATCCACATACTCTCTCCTCCCACTACTAGCTGGATACAACACCTAGAAAGACAGGAAAGACAGGGGAAGAAAAACCTTTTGCACACCACATTCCAGTAGACCATTCATACTGTCGTCCTACATCAGAAAACTGCCATTCACAGGCTGCTGTTGGATTCAAAGGACACCACTCAGAAAAATATTTTACCTTCTATTGTGTTAGTGCCTAATCCACCACAACTCTTTGTACATTTCAGTGACAATAACTCCAGAAAATACTCTTTCAATTTTCTTTAATTTCCAGAAAATACTCTTTGAATAATTGAAGCTAAATATAAGGCTAAGACTGAAATGTGATTCATGGCGTTTTTGCATTTGTAAGCAGGTGTTACTTCTAAACTGTCAGAAATTCATAGACAACTTTTCAATTTCTTTTGTGATTTTTTTCTGTTGTTTTGAAGAATGAAGAAGAACAAGAGCCCTTCTTCATGTGAATTCTACCAGTTCACAAAGTGGCACTTTCCTTCCCCCGAGGACAGAAGAAACATTCTCCAAAATAAAGAAAAAAACTGAGCCCAGATCTGGCAATGATGGCTGTAAATCATCACAAAATTTACTGGTTTGTGGCTGTTCTGCAATAAACACTTCTTATTTGATGCAGGAATTACATATAATCTGAACACTGACTATAAGGACAATATAAAAGATAGTAAGAGATTAAAGCAAAACCATCCAATGGAATTTATTTTGCATGTTAAGAAAAAATTAATGCAGCAGCTTCACTCTGTGTCTGAGTAATAAGCATGCTCATAACAGGAATATTCCCATGCATCTCACCACACAAGAGCTCATGGCTTTAAATATATTCCTTCAATATCACACAGTTCATACATAATGGATATGGGCAATATAATTCTTAACTCATGTCAGACCTTGGAGACTATACAGTTTTAGGCAGCAGGCCCAGAAGCTGAACCTGAAAAGCTCTTGTATGGCTTTTGTGGAACTGGTCCTATTAATGGACCGCTTCGATGTTATTGCAAATACCAACAAAAATGAAAATTCCTCCCCTTCTGTGGCCTATGTACATAAATAGCTGTCTAATACATAAATGCCCAGAGGAGGCCCAAAAATGCCTTCTTGGCACAGCTTACATCTTCATACCCTGCCCTAAGTTTTCACTTTCATCAATGGTTATTTCTGCATTTGATAACAAATCTCAACACTACTGATGACAATGACTGTGTCTCTATTTCCAAAGGAGTGATTTCAGATTTCAGATAAAACTGGAACATCTTAGCCATCTCAGTCAACATCTTGTCAATAAACTTCAGCCTTGAGATATCTGTGTGAACTACTGATGAGGTAAGCAAGCAAATGCCTCTATTCAACCATAATCCTGAATCCTGGATTAATTCAGGAACCTTTCAGCCAGAGATTCACTTTGAGAATCAACACAACAAACAACACAAGAAACCTATGGAAATCCTGTGGCAATGGACTGCTTCACTGAGCATATAAATACTCTTCTAGGTTTTGCAGAAGTGTACATTACCAAAGTGGATAATGCAGTGATTAAAAAGCTAGTTTGCAAAATGCTTAAGATGATAGAAAATTAATACAAAATTGCAGGTCAGAAATATTGCCTCCAGGAAATTAAAAACTCATTTCTTGGCAAACAATCAAGATTATAATATTGTTCCTTTATCTTAATACACTCGTTGCCTTCTCTATCTCCATGTACCTTCTACCCTTCTGGATGTACAGTAGCAAGAGGAAGTCATCTTCACATGCTAATTTTAGCAGACCAAACAAACTCAGCATTTCTTATTTGTTTGACTTTGCAGAAAGCAAAAGCTTTTTCCTTTGTGGAGAAGGCTTGTTTGTGCCTATGGAAATTCTGCTTCATGCCACTACTTTCACTAGTCCTTTTTTCATAAGCTGAGTGGGCGGTAACTAGAAGAACCAAGTGAGGAAAATACAACCATGCAGCTTCTGTACAGCTGTGAACCAGCTCACTAGTGAAGAACTAATTTATAATGACCCCAGCAGATGTCAGAAAGAGCCAGCCCTACTCCTTTGAGACAGTCCTCAGAACTGAACCAAAGACATGTATCATTTTACTGCTACAGAACACACCAAAATCATAAAAATTGTGTATAACTCTTCTTCAGGAGTGATGCCTATCATGCATAGTCACTCATTTGGCTCACTTGGCCAATGCTTGCCTCTTGCATCCTTTCTCCATACCTTATCTCCAGAGCCTGTTCCCTGATGTCAAATCAAGGGGATGCTCCATGGCCTGTTTTTTCTTCCAATAGCCCCCAGGCACCCTAGGCAGACTTTAAGTGAGTGAAATGCTGTCCATAGACTCAACACAGTTTCCAGTCAGGATCAAAGCTTTTCTTACAAACCCAACAATTAGGTCCATTATGATTGTGTATCTACCACTTGTGGATTGTGCCTTTAAAGAAAAAAATCTATTTCACCATCACTTGTCCAAATTGATCTGAGTTTGCCCCAGACTTGGATAAAAGATGCAAAAAGGCAGATTTTTTAATCCTTTTAATTAAAATCCTGACCCAGGATTAACTTATTATAATTCATGACCTATGCCCTGGTTCCTGAAACCTCCCCTGAGAAAGCAAACAGACTGTCCTAACTTGGGACGGGAATGTGCAGAGTGAAGAACCTACAAAACCCTCATCTCCTTCACAACATTCTCTGATGAAAACTGAAAAATTGGTTCCACTAAGAGAGGCCTTCAGCATTTTCTTTTTCCTGACTAGAATTTCATCTGAATTTTCATCTAAAGCCTACTGCTCAAATTATTTCAACTTTGCTTTAAAAATAATAAAATCTTTAAAATACTAAGGCAGTGCTTTAAAAGTAATAAATAGAGGCACTATTATGAATGTTGAGGAAAGCTGACAAGGAATAGAGGAAAAAATATTTGGAAAATCAAACTAACAGTATTTTTCACACAATTCTACCTTGGACCACTGAAACCAGACAAGTAGTACTGTAAGGTACCTTAGTATTGTAAACACTTGGGACAAGTCTGTTGTCAGTTTGAACAAATGGATCCTGCACAGTTCACTTTATGTAGTTGTAACTTGCTGCAATTTATGGGCCAACCTGAGCAAGTCATTTAAGCATGCACCTGACAAAAGCACATTTAGGAGCCTGATTGCCTGCAGAGGCAGCGAGTCAGTCTTTCAAGAGCACCTCTGCACTTTCAACAATGCCTTAAGCTAATTGCAGGATGTGGAAGCCTAGAAGACAAGGGGCTAATGTCTATGTCTCAAACACTGATAGCTACATCGCTGTGGAGCCAACCAAGGATTGTTGGTAGCGACGGCCAATTACCAACCAGTGACTGGAGAAAGGGGCCCCATGGAAGTAGGGCAGTGCCTTTCTGGCACAAGTGGCCTTGTTCTGGCTCCCGGAGCTAAGCACAACAGAGTACAGCTGAGGCACAGGAATGAGGCTGATGAGCAGCTGTGGAATGTAAGGGGAGATCAAGAGTGACCAAGATCCCTGAAGCCCCCCAACCCATTTCCGCAAAAGTCTACACAAATGGGCTGCACATGATAACTCATTTGCATAACGAGTGAGAAATTTAGCTCCAGTGCATGGAAACTTCACTATAAAAAGGACTACAAAGCCTGGACACACAAGTGTTCCAGGGGCCTGCATACCCCATCAACTGGATTGATGATGGAACCAGGACTGGTAATATTGCACTCTTCCTTTCTTCTTGTCATTCTCTCTCCTCCTCTTTAATCCACCTCTCTCTCTCTCTCAGTCCCTCTTCTTTCATCCTAGCCCTTTATCCAAAACCCACTGCCACATGCTTATATAGGAGGTCAAGGATTACCATACACATTTCCATGCCAAATATGTAATTTATTGGTAAAATTTTGTAAGCTTTTGCAGGCACTCTTACTTTTGTCATTCCTTTCAACCAGGAGTGCATATGATCCTTGGGTGCTCCCTTCCATATAAGGGTGGAATGTCACACAGGACTAATGCTGGACCCGTTAAAATGGAAGCACACAATAAATCAGGATCAATGTGATCTAGCTTTAGCTAAGAATAAATATTTACACTTTTCCTTGAATGTACACTTGCCTTGAATTAAATATTCCTGATTAACCAGCCATGCTTATTAATTTTATTTTAATATTAAACCACACTATGCAGGCTGGGGACTCCAGTAAATACTAGAACCAAGATTAAAAAAAAATCATAATGTTATAACAGGGAAGCAATAAACAACAACTTTCATAAATTTTATGAACACTATGAATGTTCAAAGAATGTTGGAGTGTGATTTTTCTGCTTTGAATAATTTCAATATATTATTTACTTTACTTTTAAAGTGCTGATACTAATGGGGTAGGAGAGGCAGGATTGGAGGGATACTAAAAATGATGAAAGAAGTGTATGAGGGTGATGTGTGCATGTACTAACTTGCAGGCAAGTGCACAGGTATGTGCACATTTAGTTATGCTAAATATCCATGAAAATTGATCTCAAATACTATGAGGGAAAGGGATTTGTATACACAGCAAGCTGCTGTGTCACGATTATGAATGTTGTTTTCAGTTTGAACAAATGGATCCTGCGCAGTTCACTCTATGTACTAAGTCAGGATTAATACCTCTGGATTTTGGAAGCCAAAAGTATAACCCAAACATGTGTCTGTCCAGTCTGGATGACCACCTGAATTTAGGTATATTATACATGCATCCTACCAGAGAAACCAAGGTGAGCCTGGAGGAGAGTATTTGTTCACCCAACACATGAATGGAACATGAAGGGACAATTTGTGTGGGAGCATTGACCTGCCACTGATCAATTAGGAACTAATCTTCTTCCTTTTAAAAAGAGCACACATATACACCCCAAGTAGGGCATTTGTGATTTATTTTGCCAGTCCTTGAATTAACAGGCCACTGCATCATTCTGGAGATGGAGAAAAACCAAGCCATCAACCTTAACAGCCTGGATTTTTGGTGCAATTACAGCTTGTTTTTAGATTCCTTAACTTGCTCTGGCAGATCTGAAGCAAGAATTGCAGTGACAGAAGCCCTTCAGGGTCTGTGTTCATAGCACCAAGTATCTGCCATGCAAAGTTTAACTCTTGACAAGCCTTTGCCCATTGTCTCAATGATATGGACCAAACTAAAACCCAGGACTCAGGCTGTTCACGTCAAGATCCAACTGTTTTCAGTTTTCTTCATCGCTTTTACCCTGGGAGAAGAACAGCCCTGAATCTAGGTTAAGAATAGCTGCCTTCCTGTTTTAAAGCAATTTAAGGAATTTCTAGTATAAACAGTCTGTATGTATAAATATAAAATAAGGACAAAAAAACCCTGAAAAATTCATGCATTTTTTAGGAAAACAGCAGACCTACAGTAATGTGTAGTTGGATCTAGTATATCTGATACTGCTCCCAGAAGGAAGTCTATGTTCCTCTTAGAAATGAGATTGCACGCTAACTAACTTCTGATAGCTCCAGGCCAAATGTAACTTGCAATAGTATTTTGAAGCTTACTAAGCAAATAAAGACCCTTCTCTACTTTCTGCATTTCAGTCATCCTGAATCAGAAATAAAAATTTGTTCATCTACTAAATCAGTCGTTCTCCCACTCACTCCACAAGCCCTTGCCCAAACCAAATTCTTTTATAGGATTCAGGAAGATAGAATGCCTTGTTGCCAAGGTACCCCTCTCTACTCTTCTCAGCACTCTGAAACTGGTGGTGGTTCACACCACAAAGCAAATACCTTCTGTACTAAGAATTGGACATGGAGTACATAAGGACCAGAAACTGAAAAATCAATCTAGTATTCATTTAGTGGGCAGAAAATGTTCAAGTCCACAAAGGTAAAAGTTCTTTTCTCCCTCTCCTTCTCCCTTTCCCATTTTTATCACCCTCTAGGGTGGTTTTGACAACATCAACACAATACTACAGGTTAATTCAAGTTAACTGGGTATGCACAAGGTGCTGGCACATGGAGCTTGAGTCTGGTTCAAAAAGTCACTCACCTTCCACTACCACAGTTGCAGGTTTTGAATAGGCTGTGCCCAAACTGTTCTTGGCTACACAACGATACTGTCCTGCATCTTCTCTCTGAACATTGTGTATCCTTAAATTCCCAGAATCGAGGACGGCAATGCGAGCAGTCTCCTGTGGGAGGAAGGAACCATTGAGGTGAGGACTCTACATGCAGGCTGCACACAAACAGCATCCAGAATCTCTTTACAAAGTTTGGGCTTACATGCATGAACACTATACATGTCCTACAACTCAAGGATTTGGGGCCAGCTCATCCTGCTCAGCATTATCCTGACACATTCACTCATTGCTATTTTTGCAGATCAGTGAATTATAGCTTCAAAAGAGCTCTTATTTAAGAGAACACTCACAAGTGCTTTCCTCAGTATTTGGCCATACTTAGTAGTAACAAGAATATATCACATAAAATACAGATACACAGAAAACATTTGGTTTGTATGTAGAATTATTGCAAATTAAGATATTTATTAGATGAGCCCTGGATTTTCCAAATGCTTCCTTTCTAGCTACTAGAATTTACAAATATTATAACTAATGCTAATATTAAACATAGTATCTTTAGCAAATAATCAGCATTACTGAAAACCATTCTTTACTCACCTTTACAACTGTTTCTCCTTTGACCCATGAAACAGAAGGTTTTGGATTCCCCATTGTAGTGCATGGAAGAACAGCCTTTAATCCTTCTATTATTTCCACATTTACAGGTGGACGGGTTATTTTGGGTCCTAAAATTTTAAAAGCCAAAAATTAAAGTTGAAATGAATCTACAAGATAATAGAATGAGACAAATTCAGAAATTACATCAAAAAAATTATGGCTTTTTCTGTTTATTGCTGAAAGATAAAGCAGTCTTTCTTGGTTTTGAAGTTATTTGGTAAGAAAGAGCTTTCTTCAGCACATCATTCAGTTTAAAAAGCAGCAAAAGCAGCTAACTTGCATGGGTTATTTGTTTTCCTGAGTGGATTTTGACAGTCATTTGAATTTGGGCCTGGGCTTAAGTCCAAATTCAGATAAGAGTATTTCCAGTATTGAAAATGTTAGCATTCCAGGTTCTGACATTTTTCACTGCATAAACACTGTCTTGTCTCAGAGCTCAGATCTGGATTGAATTGATTTTGAAAGAGTTTTAACCCAGGCTTGCCTCTAGCTCAACAAGAAGGGCATGTAAACACAATTAATATCCTTAAATGAAGCATTTATAACTACGCTGAAAGTGAAAAGGACAATCAAGCCTTAAAGAAAAAGCCATCAAACTCCCTTAAAGTTAATGAGGGATAAATTTAAATTCATTTTACTGAAAGAACATGGCTTGCCTTAGTCTGAGCTGAGAGTATAAAATATTATTATCTCAGTATTTTGGGAGATCTTGACATTTTGAGGCCCTTGCATGACAATCAACTAGCAGAAAAACAAATTTCAGAGAACATCATCTCCTGACCACCACCTGCATGTGACTGGGATGATGCAGAGTTCCAGTATTACCAGACCTTGAGGGTCATCCCATTGGCACAGACAAATCCTTTCCTACAAATAGATGCTTTAGCCAGAATATACCTTTGATGCCTTTTAAAGTGTTTGTGTAAATAACTCTAGCCATGTGAGTCCAGCTTTACTGAGTTTGGCACATATGGAGTTCTCTGCAAGAGTAAGTCTTTTGCCTTCCATGTGGGATGATGAGATTTACAACATAGTGGTCCAGACCATTCAACACTGCTGTTGGAAGCATCTGAACATAATTTAGTTGATTTTGCCATCCTCAGGAAGAAATCTGATTAGTGAAATTTTACAATTAAAATTCACCAGGGACCTAAGCAGTACTGCTGGAGAGGTCTAGTCTATCAAACTCTGCCTCTTTTACAGAGTTTTGCACAAAAGGCATTCTTCAAAGCCTTCTTTCTTCATTTTTTGTCTTCTGATCTTAGAACAAGTGTGTGTTATTCAAAGTAAATAATCACAACTGCATTAAGTTATGTTCCCATATGGCATGTCTCTTACTAAAAGAATTGAACCCAGCTTCCCAGGAACATGGGTCTCTGCCCTGAACTTGGATCCCCAGGCACCATAGATGGGAGTCTGCTCAGGCTTTCAATTAAACACTCACATGGTGTCAGGATGAAATTGCATTCCCACTTACGCATTTTCACCTGGAGAGCCCCACAGCTCTGCGCAGCTGCTCCAACTCCGTTATCTGCTGTGCAGCAGTACACCCCATCATCACTGTCCTCCACGCTCAGGATAGTCAGAAGCTGCCCATTCCTCTGGATGCTGTACCGTGTGTCAAACAGCCTGCAGGGCACAGCATGGATTGTCAGGGACAATCAGGGACAGAGAAAGGGAATTGCATTTGAATATGAAGACTGCTGGTGTCACTACAACTGGCAATAAGCTCTACCTTTGATTTTCAACCCACAAGAAGAAGGGAAGGTGCTGAAAATGCTGAGTTCAGACTTAAGATTCAGTTTCTCACAAGACCATGCTATTCCTGACTGGCACTAGTGTAGTGGCAATTCTTCCTCCACCCAGACATTGGTAAAATCAGTAGGCATCACTTTTGGGGTTTTGACTGGCCAAGGACAGGCATGAGCACAAATAATCTGTTCCAGCTGGGTCCTGTTTTAGGTATCATTGTTCAATGTAAGAGAAAGATGCTTACATAGAACTAGAGCTGAAATTGTTTAAAAATTGTTTTTTGTTCTTCAGGAAAAACAAAACAAAGCAAAAAAGTTGTTGTTTTTTTTTTTTTATTAAACAGATAAAGTTATGGAAATATTTTTAAAGTTGTGAAAAAAGACACAAACCAAAAACCATGAACTTTTATGTCCACATCCTGGATTAATTTTGTCTATTTTTTTGAAAAAAAAAAAAAAAAAAAACACCAAACCAACAAACAAGCAAAGATATATGCTGAAGCCATCTGAAAGTTAGAGGATTCAAAGATAGCTATAGTTTAATGACAGCAGGCTTTAACCTGGATATTTCAGAGAACTGAAGAAAGCCCTGAAGCTGGAGCAACAAAAATACAGGACATTGTAACGAAGTCTGCGGAGCAAAGACCAGTTTCATATGTGAGCATGACAAGAGAAGTGTAGTATGTGAGTAGGGGGATGTGTGTATTCACTAGGGAAATCAGAAAGAAAGATTATGAGAAATCAGAGAGCTGAGGTATTGATTTCCATTGCAAAACTATGATAAATATAAAGAAATAGTATAAACAGATATTACTAATAGTAAATTTTCTTTGTGTTTTATTTTCACTACTTTATTGATGCTTTTGGAAGCACCTTCATTTGATTCTAATGAACAGTGGAAAAAGGGTTCTGACCTGAGGATTTTGTCCCAAGGAATCACAAATATCTGACCACTACATATGTCAGGTTTTGTCTTTTACTGTTAAAAATTGTACAGTCATTGACTAATCTAAATGTACCATTATGACATTTTAGGCATGTATTTCCTTTCAACAGCACTGTACCTCTCAGTATTATATCTCCCTCCTCTTTTCCAAAGTGGGAAAAAGGAGTGCCATGAAGTCATCCATAGTGTAAAAGACATGCTGACTCTGTCTCCTTATTGTTCTAAGTAAGGCTCATTGTGGGCAGCCCTGTTCTGGAAGATGGGACAGGTAACCATTTCGCTCAGCACAGGGCACCTGCTGATTTACTTGCACAAGTTTTGATGTCAAAAAGGAAAGGCACATGAAGAAGACTAGTGCTGACTACATTCTCTGCCCTGGCTCAATTCCTATTGAAGCTGAAAATTTACATATTGCTTTGTTTTGAAGGTTAATCTTGCTGTCTGTCCAGGATGCTGGGATCTTGGCAAGAGAAGAAAATTTTGGAAATGAAATAACTGATACTACTTACTTTCAATATATAGGCCCTTTGAAGTTTGATACACACACACAGAGGCACAGAAAGACATTTATATGGGTTTTTTTTCAGAAAAAAGTGTCTTCTGATCTGATGGTTTTCCATTATGCAAACTTTCATCTGAGTTTTTAGAAAGTAACAAATATATTCAGCTTATCTTTTCCTCTGTCTTTGGTCTGAGCTTTTGTATCCACCAGTACTGAATGTTAATACCTTGTGAAATGAAATGTTTGCTGTTATTAATGCTGCTTCAGAAGTCCCAGTAAAGGAATGAAGCACTTGAGCTCTCTAGCCTTACCAGAAGAGGTGTTTCTATCTTTATTTTCCATTTTGTTAAAAGCACTGTGTCTCAGAGAGAAAGTGAATAGCTTTAAGAATGATGTGTTGGGCTTCTGGAAGAGAGGACTGAGATGATTAATGATCTGGATTTCAAATTATCGTAGAACATATGGAGAATGATCATTTTAAAGACATGAAGAAAGATACAGTCCTTTATGGATGGTTTTCTCTCCCTGCTTTGATTTTCAGTCATTATGTCACCAATGGGAAAGGAATTAGGAGAAAGGTGACCTGATTTGGAAATAATATCTATAGACCTCCATGGTGGAACAAAGCCAGGGTCAGAAGATTAGGGCCAAATTTTGCTGAGGTTGAAGACAATGAAAAAAAGTATTTCTAAAGGCCTATATTCATATTTGTAAATTTCTGCTTTGCCCTAATTGAAAACAGTTTTCCAAGCAGTGAGATCTCCTTCTGCTGCTGACTTATTTGGAGCCTCCTATGCCAGTGATTCGAAAGCTTTTTGGCTATTTCACCACAATAGTGAGAACCATGCTCCAGGTGACCATCTGCCCAACATACACCTCTCCTGTGGAGGCCATGTATTGACTATGTTACACAAAGTTGTGCTGTGCTGCATTTTCCCCTCACAGAGGAAGTCACTTAGAGCCATTTAGAATGAGAAACTGATGCAAAGCCATGTGGCAGATGTAATGTGATTTCAGAGCTAGAAGATCAAGTACAGTTTACTTTGTAGAAACCTGTCTACAGTAAAAGTGCAAAAACAATGGTAGCAACTTCCATAACACATTTCCACACTTCCAGAAGGCTGCCTTCTTTGTTGACATCTTGATGCCTGGTGGTTAATGTATAACAGTGCATAACAATGAGAAGACAATTTCCAGATCCAGAACTAGAAACAAACAAGAATGGCACAGCACAGCCCCTTCCATGCAAAGTTTCCCAGAACATTGAGACAGACAATAAGTCCTGCTAAGCTCCTTTTAAATATTATACAGCATCCATCTCCTTCATAAATGCATAAACTAAGGAAGAGAGCAGATTGAATTGTCTGAAGCTGGAGAGAAAACTCCTTGCAGCAGAAACCAACTCTCTGCAAGCTCAAGTGTGTAAAGGTGTAAGAGCAACTCCCAAGTGCTCTTACCACTCCCTCGGAAATACAGAATCCTAGATAATTACAGCCACTCATTCTCTCTCCTGCCACAGACCCATTTTTATATTTCCAGATATCTCCTGTATCATGAAAGGAAGCACTGCCAATTTTGGCAGAAGGTGCTGGTGAGGGCTGGTGCTGCTCCCTACCTGATGGGAATGCTGTTGCGTGTCCATGTAATCTCTGGCTCAGGATATGACTCCACTACACAGACGAACTTGGCAACGTCTTCCACCAGGGCATCCACTGTTTCCAGAGGAGTGCTGATCAAGGGAGCTGTGTGAAGAAGGGAAAATGAGAATGCCTTCTAGTGCCTACTGGAGAGAGTTACATAGCCTGCCAAACACCTTTGGTGGAGGGAGCCATGTCCCTGCAGGGTCACTCAATGGCATTTTCCTTTGAAGTCTCTCCATAAGATGTAAAACAGAGCAAACCAAGCTCCAACAAGCTCAGTGCATCCTGTGTTTCTGACCCACCTCTTCCTTGAGACTCACAGCAATAGATTAGCAAACTTCAAGGACACAGGTGAGGCTGTCCTACTGCTACAAGGGTGACATTGCATAGGCTGGAAGTGCAAGGGGCAGCACACAAATTGAAGGCAAGCTGACCTGACCCTGCAGTGGGAAGAGTGCCTCTTTATTAGTACATGAGGTGTGGGCTTTTTTGTCATTATTACAGATTTATTCACTCAACTATTTATCTTTTTAAAAAAAAACAAAAAAACAACAAAAACAATAACAAAAAACCTGTTATATACAAACACCAAGCCCATTATATAGCACTGTATTTTTCTAAGTCAGGCTTACAAAGACCATTCAGGTCATTCAGATTTGTGTCATGTCTAGGACACATTCTCATTTTCTCACATTTTTTAGCCAAGAAGTGTGAGGGTTAGAAGTTTAATAGCTATGTCTAATGCTTATTATCATAGACCTGTAGTCATACATTACTTGAATGTATCTTTAGAAACATTTGCCATCGCTCCGGTAAAAGACTTGAAGTACATCTGGAAGGGATCAAAGCATAAGCCTAGCCACTCGCTTTCCCTGCTCATGTTATTCATTGCAGCCACTGTCTCCAAAAACACTTGAATGTCTTGAGCAATGGCTGCTAGAGACATACATCCATATTGATTGGAGTGGATTTCACTGACAACTGTGCTGAGATAAACTAGTTTTTTCTATATTCCTGAAACACAGTCTTGAAAATATATCATGGATTCAGGAGTCTTCTATTCCTCACTGAGCATAGCAGTTACTGGCCCTTATTTTTTCACAGAGAATCCCATCTGTTGTGTATCTACTGGCCCTCCATAGTACAGTGAGATTCAAATTCAGGCAAGAATTAAACTATATCCATTTTACCCTTCCCTCCCTAAGGAATGGGCAAAAGATAAGACATTCAGATTTAAGTGACTGAGAATAATAGAAAGTCAATACCTTAATCCTTTTTAAATTTACATGGAAGTCAAAATTAGAATGTTTTTGGAGTTCTGCTGGAATGAAGCTAGAGGAAGAAAGGATCAGCTTCCACTATCAGGTTTATATAAAACCAAAAAGCGTATAGCTTTTGACGTTTCATTAGAATGAATCTGCCTCAATAATATTTCTAGATTTTATGACTTTCGATCATATCATTGATTAACAAAAATTACTATACTTATGTAAATCTCAAAACTACATATAAGATAGCTCTAAAGGTCATATGGATGAAACTTCAATTAGAACAAGTCTGTGACAAGTTTATTGTTTAAGATCACTGCTTCAAATTGTATCATTTATCACTTTATTAGGTCATTTTGGTCATATTGAACAGAAATATTCATCTGTATTGTTACCCAGATGAATCCCATGCTAGTGAAACCAGATGGAAAACTTCTATAAAGTCTTCATTTTGCTACTACTGAAGGTTATCTTAGGAGAATAACCCCTACCGATGGTTATCCTGTCTACTTTAAATGACACGTTTCTATTTCATGACAAAGTTTATCGGGGTTTAATGGTATTAACCCCAGAGTTTTGCAATCTAATTTTATATAGTATAGTTTTGTTGCTGTTGTCCACATTCCTCAATCTCTGGAAGGATGCTTTTCTAACCCTGAGAAAAGTAAATTTTTACAGTAACAATAATTCAAAACAACCAGTTTTATAACTGTTGTAACGTTAAGCACAGCCACTCCCACAAGTAATAAAACTACATTTGTACCAAGAGCTGGTATGCATACTGACAATATTTTGTTCTTTGGGCAAACAAGACCTGTCAGGTTTTCTTGCAAGCTGCATGCTCCCAAGAAAATAGTGTCCAAATTGGCAGCACTACCGTAGCAGGAAAAGAAATCATTTTAAAGTTGCCTTCCCAAATTCTACATCCTCAGAGATCAACCATGACAGCAATAGGGATGTATAATTTTCTCTTATGCTCTTTTCACCGTTGTGATATTTAACCCAAGTAAGGACAGTGAGCAGTGGGACTTGCCGTCATTTTGTGAGGCAGCAACAGAGTTCCAAAATGGCTGAGATGGTACGTACATCTAAAAGCCATTCAAACAGCTTGGGTGCTGCTGTCAGTCCATGTTTTCTCCAGAAGGCACTTTAAATTCATGATGTGTGCATTACCATATTTTAACATAGGAAAATAAAATCTGAACAATGTACAGACATATCTATCATCACACAGAAATGGACCCAGGCCTTTCCATGTGTATATACTGGGGCTTACTGATATTTTTAGGGTATCCTTGTGGCTTTAAATAAATTGAAAATAAATTAATCTATATATGTGTAAAGCCACACAGGTGCCAATTTTTTGGATGTCAGCTGTAGTTTCCCGAGATAGAAAAATGACCCAAGGCTGGTCACGGGACCATAAGAAAGTCAAATCCCCTTCTGTCCCCAGCCCACCAGAAGCTTCCAAATGTGTTGGCTTTGGATTTGGATTTACACTTTTGAAACGAGACCAGCCAGGTTTTGAAACCAGGCAAACAAAACAATACAGAAAACAGAACCACTCTCTCTGCAACATTGCAGACACCTGGAGAAACTGCAGTTCGTATGGTAAAAAAAAGCTCAGCTGTGATGTCCTAGAAAAGGGAATATATCTATTCATTACACTGTGACACCAGAAAAAAAATCTATCCCTATCTTCTTTGGTTTTCTTGTCTCTCCAATACCACTTATCTTACCACAATATTCAAAAATGTAAAGTTCACAAACTTACTTCAGTACCTTATGAATATACTAATATTTTTATTTCAAAACATTTTTATAAAGAAGATACATTATTTTTTTTTTCATTTTGGGAATAATCTGACTAACAATTGTAAAAGCATAGCCCCGCAAGACCAGCTTAACCATGTTGGCCTAACATGTGAATACTGGCATTCCCCTTAAGATTTAATTTTGTTTTCCTGAAGCTGCAAAATTTCTAGTAAGCGTTGAATTTCAAGAGTGTTGAATTTTAACTCTGAATCACTGTTCAGCAAAAATTGTTGTCCGCAGGTTTACCAAATGGTACATCCAGAATGGTACCACGGCTGCATTTTGTACCTCGAAGACTTTTCTAAACAGATTTTTTTACCAATTATTTTGTTAGCTAAAAGTATGTGAGCATATGCCCATATGCATGTGTGCACACAAGATAGAAAGGTACGAAACTTCTATGTTATATGCTATAACAAACTGTGCATATTTGTACTTATACATATATTCTTTGTAAAGACACCATAGATATTTATTTCTTTTGAAATTTTATATACTTACAAACCTACACAGGTGTGCTGAACACAACAGGTCTTGTGCTCTGCAGCAACGGGTGCTACCAGCCATTAACACTTCTGAGCTTCCTTTCACATGGGAAATTTACATCCCACCCAAGCTGAACGCAGACGTCTCTCCTGCCTATTACAATGGACTATGTGCTCTTCACGGACAAAGAATTCAATTCCAAACACGAATATGAGAATATTTTCACTGCTATCCTTTTAAAAGCAGAGAAGTGACCATTGAAAGCAGACCATTTTTGTCTTTTTTGAGAATGCTACAGCACCATCTACCCTACTGTTAGCAGAGACACCTTCCCCTTTGCAAAACCTCCATCAGCAAATGGCAGAAGAAAAGCAGGGAAAAAGCAAACCTTTCAGAAGTGTCTCAGCCAAGCTGAGGGCTGCCAGGGTGAGGACGTGCACCAGGAGCACCTTCAGCAGGTCATTCATGTTTGATCCAGAAGGCATCCAACTCCTTCAGGCAAGGCGTGCAGACTTCCCAGCCGGCTGCATTTCGGAAGCAGTGTGCAAGCAGAGCTTCTCTGCAAGTGACAGAGTGGGGTCTGAGGGATCTAAGTATAATCAGGAATTCTCCCACCCAGTGGTGGTGATGGACGTGGCCAGCTGGTGTGTATCCACTTTGGTCTGTGTGAAAGCGTGGGGCTCATGAAACAAGAGAAAGCAAATCTCTTCTGAATTCCTTCTAAGCAAACAGAGAACAGTACAATGGGCAAATGCGTTTCCAGGGCAGTACCCTACCCCAGTGTTGCAAAGTCACCAGATCTTTATTCCAGCACACTGTAAGCGCAATAGTAGGGAAAAAAAATGTTTGCCATTGCATTTTCCTTCATCTTAGACCCTCTCTTTTCCAGTTTTTCTCCTCTCACTCACACACACTCCCTCTCATTATAACCTTTCAAGATTGGCCGCAATATGCCACCTGTTGCCCTGCTGATAGTATTTCTTTTCTTACCAGATTCATTTGCTGGAGCAGAAGAGGTTGGCCTTGATGACTAAAAGTGCCTTTCTGTAGGGAAATATGACAGTGGGGTTTAATCTCCAGAAATATCTTGTTAATCACCAGGTCTCTGCCTAAGATGAAAGACAGACAATCAACACTCATTTTCTAGGAAGACTTAAAGAAACATCAGAATCAAGATCTTCTGACTCTGTCTTGCCCCATCCTACCACAAAGGCCTATGTTATATTTTCCAAAAATGTTAAGTAATTTTTACTGCCTGTTTTTCCAACATAAATATTTATATGAAGAGCAAAGAGGCTTACCACTGTGGAAAGTCTGATGCAGGGGCAATATCTGCATGAGCAGGGAAAAAGATGAATAATCAGTCCGGGAAGAACCTAATTGATGATGATCCTCTTGGAACATGACTCTGCATATTTTTCATCATTTTATCAGACGAGAGCTTTGCACTAAACTACATGGTTTGAGGAAGCAAATGTGCAGTCATAACACATCACAGTAAAAGGTACTTCGAGATCCCTGGAATTTCCTTTATTTGCTGAAACTCTTGACTTAAACCACTTCTAAAAAGTCATTTCTGCAATGAACATACATGGTTCAGCAGTGCTTCTTCTGAGGAGCAAATGGAGTAAAACTAACCAGTGCAGAATGTGTGAATCCCTATGGTTTGGCATGGCTTTACAATAGCAATGTTACTTTGGGGACATACCATTGTTGATTAAGAACAAGGATCTCTAGACAAGTGTTCCTCTGAAGATGAATAAAGGCAGAAACAGTCACAGAAGATGTTAAAGATATTCCAAAAATTCTGGAGCTAGCAATGACAAAAAAAAGCAAAACAAGAATATGACAATGAAACAACAATAATCCTACCAGGGAACAGAGAAATACTGATTCATGGCTGAAGTTACAAATATTTCTTTTGTGTAAGTCCAGACATATCCAATTAAAATGCTCCATAGAAATGCATCTTGGATTTTTAGAGTAAAATTCTGTTCATGAAGGGACTTGGCCAAAGACCTTTGCATTGCTGTTTGGAATGTGTTACAAGGGCTTTGAAACTGTACCATCCATATAAGTGCAGAAATTAATATTTCCCTTTTATTTGCCAGTTGCAGCATCTAGAAATGTCACTGCCAGAAATGGCTGTTAAACACTAATAATGCCTTTGCATTTTGGGGATTACCACAGTACTCTTAGTCTCTTATTTCCTCTACTTCATATATTTTAACTAAGGATCATAATGAGCTCCACTACTCTAAACTGAAAGGATGTAAATTTACTCAGTACATGAGAGTAGAGAGAATACAAGGGCAAAGGTACACAATCTCCAGCTATACATGCCACACAACTAACATACAATATATATGGGAAGCTGGTGGTCATCTGTGCCTATCATGGAAAGATGTTTCTATGATTTTGCAGTGAAATCAATGAAAATCAAATGTTGGTGACACCAAACCTTCTTTGTTTCCAAGTATTTTCCAAGCTTACCTTATAAAAGTAAATTGCATCTTTAATTTTTACTCATGGGATTATGAGTTTGTTGCTTATTGGCTGTTATGCTTAGGGTTTTTCCTAACAAAGCTGAGATGCATGCAGTTTACACATAATTGTATTTACATCTGTTGTTTCTTATAGTCATGCCCCAAGGCTTCTGCTGAGATGAGGTCCCAGCAGCCTACACAACGAGAAGTCCGCTCCCCAGCTTTCAGACATTGTGGGAGAAGCTTTGCTCCCATGGATTTCTGCTTATCTCTCTGCACTCCAAACACTCCAAAGAAGTCAGTTAACGAAGTTCAGTACACAAGACAAGTTGTGTTCATTCACCTAGGTACCATTTTTTTCCCACTGCAAACTGTTTGTGAAGTAACAAGTATAGTATTTTGAAATAAATGAATAAATAAAAAGAAAGTAGTAATTTGTTAGAGTTGACAGAAGAGATAATTGTCTTGCAGTCAATGAATTGCTTGATATTTCACCACTATGATGAGTGGAAACTGTTTGCAGGACAGAACCATGCTGGACCTTCTTCTGTACACCTCTGTACACTTCCCTCCTTCTCCCAAGTATTCTGCTGGAGGTTGACAGTTTTGCATGCTAATCTGACATAATTTGACCACTGAATTATTTGAAAACTGCCTTTTCTTCCACATCACCCTCTGGGATGTCTTCTCCCCAGGTAGTTCTACATGTTCATCCAAGTAGACAGGCTAGGACAGGTATTTCCAGCAGAAACTCCAGGCAGATAGAGAGACTTAATGAAATTGCTTTGGCAGTGGTCCTAATCACTGAAGCATCTGGTGATTTACACTGAAATAATGCAAGTCAACACTAACTCAGCCTGAGTAGTGATTGACTTGCCTGTCCTCAGATTGAGGTGAAGCTGACTGGCCTGTAGATCCCTGGATCATGCTTCTTGCCCTTTAACTGGGTGACATTTGCTTTCTTCCAGCTCTCAGGCACCTCCCGTGGACACAACTTTTCAAAGATTCATTGTTGGTATGAGATGCAATACCACACCCTTTGTCATTGACCTTTCCACCTCTTGTATGAGAAAGTGATAATCAATGCTTTCCAAGAACCTCCTGGATTGTTTGTGTATTGCTGAAGGTAAGCCAGAAAATGAGCATGCTGTAACCTGCCAAGATAGCAGATGTATACAGACACAGAAGACAAGTGGTTTTCAATTCCCAAGCTGCCCTTTTCCAGCCAGCAGAGAGATGAGAAGGATGTACTGCGTGGTCTTCCCTTCAGACAGATTGCATGCACATGTCCCGCATGTACCAACCTGATGCTTGATGCACCCTTGCTGCTTCCTGCCTTAAAACTGCTGGCCTCTTAGATAGCAGCATTCTCACAAAACATTTGATAGTGAAACCCATTTTGGGGTTGTACATGTGCCTTTCTACGCAGAAATGAATCAAGGTCACATTGTCATAGAGTTATGGTCATACCACTCCTCCCACTTCACCCTGCCCACTTTGCCAGCAGTACCTACAGGCAGCACAAGCTCCTGGGTGTCTGACATGGAAAAAGCATCTTTGACAATGCATGCCAGCATAAGTGAGGAGATAAGCATCATTTTAGTTCTCTTATTACACAGTGCAAGTCACTTCTTTATAGTGATCCTGAGTTGAAGCAGGTCATGTAGCCACCAGCTCCAAGGGATTCAACTCAACCTCCAACACACATGTGGCCAGTAAGGTACTGTTGCTTGTGTCAGAACAGCAAATGCTGTACTCAATGTAATATGTAAAGGAGTGAGCTACTACTGCTGTTATTTACCCTGCACTTGATGTTTTTTGTTTAGTGTTTTAATTTTTTAACTGTCAAGGTGAAAGAAAGGCTTTTCTCTAAAGTTATTCAAGAAACACAGGCCCTTCCCAAAGGCCCACTTAGTGTTTAAATTTGAGGGTTTCAGACACACTTGACTTGGCCTCTGCCCTCAGCCATCTAGACCAATCTCTGGTCTCCTACTAATATTTCAACACTTACTAAGCTCTGATGCCTCAATCTAAAATAATCCTCTTTTATTCTCTTGAGATTTTGTGGCATTTGGGAAACCTAAAATTTGCATTAATTTCTTGCTATCATCTTGCTATAAACTTCCCTATAATTTTTCAGCTGACAGGATCTGACAGTACCGACTAAGGACAATCTAAGATGCCATACTATGTTTTGTGGTGTGGCAAAATTATGTAGGGTTATGAGATGTAATTAGTGTGGTGGAATAATGTAAACAATGTAAAGAAAGAGAAATAATCCTTGTTGTGCACCTAGCTAGCTGTGCACGGTATATATAGCACAAAGGGTGAGCTGAATGCAGTTATTTTGTAATATATAAAACTAATCCCTCTGCTGGGAGATCTGCCTCCTATTTCAGTTGCTGCCAATGTTGTCCAGCCCCACACCATAACACAGGGAAAGACCCCATCCTCGATAACCCTCTCATCTCAGAGGATAATTCTGTCATGGTGCTGAGCTGGAGTGGGACAGAGATGTCCTGTTTCCCCAAAGAGAGTTGCCACAAAAATGCATGACCCTTAATCCTTAGCTTCTGGTTTCAGTCTGTTATCCTGTGCTTGCCATTGGAAGAGTGCAATCTAGGGACCAGGATGGCTGCTGACACACAAAACCTGCTCTCCACCACATGGTATCACAGCCCAGCAAGTGAGAAACAAGACCTGCATTTAGACATAGTTATAGCAGAGCTCTTACTGACCCCTGCTCGGGGAACTGGGAAAGGAGGGACCCAGGGTGGATTTCCAGGTCATAGAAGCCACATGAAGGAGAGCATCTACTTATGGGATCCCTTTTTGCAGAAATCAGGAAGTGTTTCACATCAGGAATACATTAGGGACTTAATATATCCCACTGATTTTGATCCCAGAATACTGCACCTTGTAATATCTCACTCTCACCAAGAAAAAAAAAAAAAAACCTTAGCTTGATCTGACAGTAATATTGGCAGTTACTGCAAAAATATAGTCACTAAAAAATAAAATTTATTTCATATCAGAATTCCTGTGAGTATAAAGCTAAAACCAAAGAAAAGCACAATGAAATAAACGTATACGATATCTCATGTGTCAGATCAATAAATGTTGAATTTTCAGATTTTGTCTGTCATTATTTCCTGTTCTTGATTACTGTTATAGATTGTGGAGGAGCAAAAGGCAAGCAGTGAGAGTTTATAGGCATGTGAAAATCAAACAACCAGCTTGGTTTCAAACATTTAGCCTCTAGCACAGCAGGCTTCAAGTGAAAGATTTTGGTCCTGTACACAGTGTAGAAATCAACTGTCCTGAGTGATCATAGAATCACAGGCTTGTAAATACCTTTTCCTTCCATCACCATGATACCTCTGAAACTCACAACATCTCTCTGCAGCCAACTGGGATCCAAGAGGTGTTACAACATAGGGGTGTGATATGAGGAAACACTCAAGTTTCAGAAGTACCTGCATCCATGCAATAGCTTGTCTGCCAATGGAACAGGACACCTGAAATGAAGCTTCTGCATCCTGCCAGCTGATGGCAGGTTGCCATGAGTGGCTGCAGGAGGTGCGCAACACACAGGTCCCAGGGGCATCCTATCCAACACACAGGTCCCAGGGGCATCCTATCCCCTTTCCTTTCACTGAATGTGGGCAGCGTGCAGCAACATGCAAAACAGCTCCACCCTCTTTTTCCAGACAAGATAGCTTTTTCCTGTTGCTCTGATAGGAAGAACTTTAAAGCATGAGTAGCTGAGGAGTTTTTAGACACTGTGCTATATGCTGAAAGTAATGTTGAGGGGCTTTGGCTATACATATTAAAAATGAGAAATTAAATTCTGCTCTGAGCTCACCCCAGGCAACCCCATTGACGTCAATGGAGTGTAACTGAGAGCAGAATGTTGCCTGTGATCTTTTTTACTCAGAGTTCACCTGCTGCTCATTTGAAGCCATAATCCTTGGTGACATCCCAGTCAGAGAGAGGCTTGCACAGAAGAGATCAGGTCCCAGTGTGAACTTCACTCAATGAGGCATTCTTGGCTATGATATTTTGGATCATCTCAATGTCTACCTGCTGCAGAAATCACATTGGCAGATATTTAAACATTGCTGTATATTATCTGGAAGCACAATAACTAGCACAGCAGTATAACTGAATACGTCCCCTCAATCAAATGGCAGATCATGGTCCAAAGACACACCCAACACATTCAGCACATTTAAGAGCAAACACTGCAAAAATGATATCCAGATGATGTGAGGGAAGAAGTGGGAGGAGAACCAAAGACAAAGGCCTCAAGGAAACATCCTTAGTAACACACAATTGCCCAAGGACAATAGGCTCCTGCAGGGGGACTGCAGCCAGAACAGTGCTTTCTGCAGGAACCACAGTGACATTCTGTCCCCTTATGCAGATTTAACAGTCCAGCAGAAAAAGCATTTGAGGCACAAAGGGTGAGAGGAGGGTGTTCAGGAGCCCATAAGATGCTACAGAAGAGGGATAGGTATGAGAGTTTGCACATGTTCTATAAGCCTAGGGAAGAAAGCTCGACAGAGAGAAGAACCTTCAGCAGGTTCTGCAGAGCATGTGGCATTTATGACAATGAATGAAATGTTATGCTTTTCTGTCCCATATTTATTAACACAGTCTGATAATCCTCCTTAGGTTTATTTAATTTTGAGAAAGAACAAGGAAATAGAAAATCTGATCCAAAATAATGACATATCCACAATATTAGTCCTTTAACTTCATTGGACTCGACTTAAGGGTCCTGTCCCTGAATGTTGTCAATATAACATCATTATCATTTAATATGTTTGAAGTGAGGGCAGTGTTCACAGTTTGTGGGCCTACCCCTACAGCCCAGGTGTGTAGGATGTGCTTGTGCCATTTACTATATTGTAAGTAAATAACGAATTGTGCATCAGCTGTATAGCTGGTCAGGAGATAATACAGATGGAATTGAGGGTTTGCACCTGAACTGAAATTGTGTCGTAGCTAACTAAAGCAAAACACTCACTTGAAAATTGCACAGGGCAGAAGCCATTTTGGGTAACCCTGCAAGAGGCTGAGACTCAAAAGGCAGGCTTAGAGCCCTTTTGACGGCCCCTAGCTACTGCTGCCAAGTGGCAGTCACTTCTACATACACCTGCCCTGATATTTTGTCCCCAGATGGCAGCTAGAGAGGGATGTTAGCCTGGGTGAGGGCCTTTTCTCCCCTCCCTTCCCCCCCTCCCTCCCTCTCCCTCTTCTCCATCCCACTCCAGATGGGATGTTCTGGTCACTGCTTCAGCACATCTCCACCTTGGACCTTCTTCCCATCACTTTTCTTTCTTCACCCAGCTGAGCTGGGCAGTTATTAGGCAGCTGTCTACAGCTCTCATGTAGAAACCACAGCCCTAGCCCTGATAGCTGTTGTCACTAATGCCAGCTGGTGATGCTTGTCCCAGCCCATGTGCTTATCCCAGTAAACTCCTCTAAAACACTGTTGCCTATCCTCTTTCTCCAGAGCTATAGTGCAAAAATTCAGCTACACTTTAGTCGAGGCATTATCTTCTTCCCTCTCAGCTCTCTCCTTTGCCTCCTGTGAGCAAGGAAAAGCCTTGCACAGTCATGCAAGAGGCAACATCACTCACCAGCATTATCAGGGGTCAGACAACATGAGATGCATTTCTTACAGGAGTTCCCTCAGGGGGATGAGAGCATGTGTCTGGGTATTGCATAACTTTATCTCCCCAGATACTGGGCCAAGAAAAGCAGGAAACAATTGTACCTGTAAAGTGACAAAAGCATGTGGGACGGCTGCACACAAAGTCATGGTGTGAACACGGGTACTCCACAGCAATTATATGTCTGTTTCGAACACTGGAAAAGGAAAAATATCTGCTTTCCTTGATGAAATTTACATCCTGAAGAAAGTGTCATCACAGAAAGGTGTCAAAAGAGACATTCCATACCGGAAAATCACTGTTTTGTTGGGGGTTTTTTGTTTTGTTTTTTTGTTTGTTTGTCGTTTTTGGTTTTGGGGTGGGTTTTTTTATTTTGTTTTGGTTTTTGAGTTTTTTTGTGGACAAGCATGATTTTGGATCTATTAATGTGTGGTATCATACTTGTCAAGGCACCTCCAATAACAGATGTATGACAGAGGCTCCTGGGGGATTGCTTCTGGAATGTCAGAAATGCATTACAGAGATACAATGTTCAAAACATCCAGAGGAAAAAAAATCCCCGAATTAGGCAATTCTGTCAGGCTGAGAAAATAAGATAACAAGCTGAAAATCTGAAGAATAGTTGTATTTTTGAAAATACACTAGTGTCCTTCAGGCATACAGAAATAATGACTCAGATCTTTAAAAACAGAAATAATGACTCAGATCTTTAAAAAATCGTAGTTGCCTTGAAAATTAGGGTTGTGGCGGCTAGTAACCTTGCATTGTCTGCACTATTAATGGGTCACAGTCCTAAATTCTTCTGGAAAAAATGGAAATTGAATTTTATTTTGTAATAAAAGCAGATATTCTTACATAATCTACCAGCCCCAGGGGTTGATGCATTTAGCAGAATGTCAAATAATATGATAAAACCGGAACAGATGCAATGCTGGAGCTAAACTTATTTGTGAGGCCCTGGCAATAGATTTCAGGGCTGGTTCAAGAACCCACATCAACAGGAATGGTGTGCTTTGGTGGAGTCATTCACAGACATAATTTTTCTAGGATAAAGTTTTTGGATGGTGGCTGTCAGAAATTACATGATATCTCTGTTTCATTCAATGGAAAAAGTCTCTCTGAATAAGAGAAAAGAAAAGTCCTTGAGGGACAGACTTCTGCAGTAACAAATTAACTAGTAGAACAAAGCACAACATTTCAAAGGAGGTTCTGAGGTTTTCGGGGCTTTACTCAAGGCAAATGTCTCCTGTTGTATTTCAATAAATGCACTGCATTCCTCTAAAACTTGTGCCCTTTATATTGCATTGTAATGACATTCATGTGTAGCATTAGGTTTGGCTAAAATACACTTATTTATTTGCTAACAACTTAACTTATAAGAGGACCTAAAGTTTGACTCAAAAGGAAGAAAAACTCTCAGTTTCCAAAACTTCCAAAAGTCCTTGCAGATGCCTGGCCTCTCCTAGCATAAGTCAAAGCTCTTCCATTTGTCAAGCTTCTCATGCTGGGAGATGACCTGGGGGCCTTGAGTCTCCACCATCACACTTGAGAATGGATCTGGCATGGTTTCCTGGTCTTTAAGGATGCCACCATGCACTTTACACTGGAAGAAACACTTCCCGTATTTGACTGGGGACAATTCCATATTTAGAAACAATTCCAGAATCACAGACTCATGCTAAACTTCATATCCTTCACATATTGGGGTTTTTCCTGGAACACAGGTGATTATAGTCCTCTGCCAGACCTTTCACTCACCCCTTCAGATCCACACGACCTTGGTTGTTGCCATACATCACACAGTGACCAAAATGTTTTTCAGAAAACATGTATCAACATTTCCAGCAAGAATGCTTCATCACAATTTTTTTACCAAGTGATGCCACATCTGGCCATGGCTCTGTTACAAAAGATAGAGCATCATATGCATTTGCTAAGAAAAGTGATGAGGATCTTCCTCATCAGCTGTTATCCTTAAAAGCAAAGGTGCTGCCAGTGTAGCACTCTGTGCTCCAGCAATCCTCACAGGCTGCTCCCTGCCTGTCAGAAGCACAAAATTACGCAATCCTTTCTGTGCAGCTGCTACTTGAGCAACTGTGGTAATGTCTAGACTCTCTTCTCCCTTGCGTGAGCTCAGAGGCATCATTTTGCCCCAGTCCAAGCTCCTACAAGGCTTGATAAAAGATCTGTGACCCTTCTTTTGTGATAGCCATAAGAACATATCTGTCAATGTGGTCCTCCAGCATAGGAAGATTCAGAATCTGCCATACAGTACCTCATGTTGAATTAGGTAAGAGAAGCTGGGGCTAATGGAGACCTGCTGTTTCATGGCAATGACTCTGCTGCTCTCTCTGAGGCTGTAGTACCTGTGTGTGACAATGCACAGCCTCTGTTGATATCTGTGTGATATGAGACACATTCCTTTGCCTCCACACTGCAACTACTTGACCTCAACATCAGCGCTGGCAAAAAGGAAGAGGGACATGTAATCAGAGATGAAACTGAGTGTGTCACTAGTATAGCACAAATTACATGTAGCAAGAAAGGCGGTAACAGTAAAAAAAAGAAAGTGACCAACAAGCCCATTCACAGCAGATAGAGAAGGGGATAGAACCTGAAAGATAAGGAGTTGACCAGGGATGTGGGGAGAAGCCAAGTTTGGCCTTGAAAGATGAAGGCACTACATAGCTTGTAAGTAGGTTTTATACAAAGGGGATTGTGCTAATGGAAAAAAAACTGTGCTTAGTGGTGTTTGGCAGAAAGAGATTTGGTGTCGTTACCCCAGTCCCACCAGCATATGCAACTAACATGCCTGCTGTGTTAGGAATGGCATTGTGCAACCGAAGCAGGGTCACCTAGACTTCCACATTGAGAGGCTGCACATCACATATTTGTGATGCTGACTACATTAGGTGAGGTCAGGCACTGACTCTGAACACCACTGAAAATATGAGCAGCTAATTTCTTCTCGTCAAGAGTTCAGAGGATGGTGCTTGCAGGACAATTAAAAACATAACCTGGGGTCTCAAACGAGGAACTAACCAAGAGTTCTTAATATCAGAGGAAAGTCTATTAGGACATAATTTACAATACATCTTGTATCATTTTTGCTATCCTTGTGTGGGCAGTAGGAGTCTGCTTCCAGACTGTTCCTTAAGGAATGCTCTTTAACCCCTTGAATGGGTTGAAACTTATAGTATGGAGGTATTAACTTATAAAAATCCACATCAATTGCTGAGTACCAGCAGGAACCAAGAAAGTGTGCAACCAGAACAGTAGCTTCTCTCTTTATTAGCTTCTGTCCTGTAAGTTACTCTCTTAGTACTAGATCAAGAGTGTGGAAAAAGAAATCTAGCCAGAAAATCCCTGACCCTTGTGGCTCAAGGTGTGGGAGCATTTCCATAGTGGTACCCAGCACCATGAGACAGCAGAACCAGAGGGCTTACACAGTGCTGAGTGGGACAATAGAACAGCAATGAACAGATCTAGTAGATTTGCATCCTGTTGTAGGTAACTGGTGACCTGGGAGCCAATATGCAGGGCTGGTGTCTCTTGCAGGGCAGGAGGCTCTCCAGTGCTACTCTATATCACACACAGAGTACTCACAGGGAACAAACCCTGACACCCAAGCAAAAGGAGAGTTCTAAAATGTCTGCCAAGGTTCCAGAACATTTCTCGTAGTGATATGACTTAATTTTTAATTTTATATGCATTACAAGCATATTAAACAAGTAAAATAACTCCTGTAATAATTAAATATATATATATATATATATATATATATATATATATATATATATATATATATATATATATATATATAAATTGTTGATCAGAATTAAAAAGATGTGTTCCACTTCTTTGCAGAGATATGGATTAATTTCACAAGATTTTGTATTACTACCAGGAGTCATCTGCAGAAGCTTCTTCTGTGTATGTTTTGCTGTGTATCAAATATTAATTCTGCATAACCTCATATAAAAAAACATCAATTAATGAAAATTTAAGGAAAGTTTCCTGAGTTTAAGTTGGATTCTTGTTCAATCTTCAGATAATCATTCTGTAATACTGTGTTAAGTACCTGATTTTATCTAAGAGGTATTACTTTATAGAAGTCAGTTAATAGGAATCATTGAACATTGCCAAGTTAAACTCTTCTAAAAGCTAAGAAAAATAAGTGAGGTGTTAAAAAGCAAAATGCAACCTGGAACTGACTAATTCCCAGGAGATTTTTGGAATACAAGGCCTCTATTTTATTAAAAATACTGGGAAATCACAGGAATAGAGCATGGATAATCTTCTTCTTCCATTTAAAATAGTTCAAACCTAGCTGAGTTTGGACTAATGCAACATCTGTCGGGTGTTTTCAGGTTTGAGGAAACACAAATGGGATACAGTGGTGCAGTAAGCATTAGCTGATCTGAAAAATAACCTCACTTGGTACAAAATACAACATTCATTTTAAAACACAGTCCCTGGCAGTGGCAAGTACAAAGGTTGAAGTATGAGAATGATACACTTCAGGCACATATCTGAAATTGTGAACTCACTCTTTCATCAAGACATTTCTGTGAGCCATGGCATCTGAATTTCTGGGAAGAGAGGCTCGTAAGAGCAATATATTGGGTATGTGCATATTACTGAACTAGAGATCACTTTAAGAAAGATTGAGGATGAGCTTGGGAGATAACAATGAAGTCAAAAGCAGATAAGAAGTTCAATTGTACTATAAGGTCATTTTGAAAGGAAAAATTCTGTATTGAAAATGAGTTATTGCTGTGTGGGTTGCCTTCTGAGCCACTATGCTGTCTAAGGACACATATGCAGAATTATCTGCTTCCTTTGCACATGTTCTCCACTAAAAGGACAGGACTAGGTATCAGATGTTATTTACTATTAAACTCCCAGAGACTAAGATACCCATTTCCAATGGAGTCAAGCTTGCAATGGTAGGACACATTTCATGGAGAAGATTAAAACTTGGCCCCATTTTTTTCCCATGTGGAGGAGCACAGCCTTTAAGAAATAATGTTCTGTGATGTGAAATTACATGCTTTAAGTCCCTATTTTGAACATGCAGTCTTAAGACCCATCCATAGCTCAAGAAACCAGTATTTGGCAACTGGATAATACTGGGCATTTTCAACAAAAGGATTAAATCAAAATTATTAAGATAATTCATCTAGGGCTTTTTTGTTTCATTATTACAAAGTTTCACCGAAAAAGTGTTTTTCTGCAACAATTTTTTTGTCAAGGCATGTTCTCTTTGGGTTTTTTTAATACATGGTCGTGAATAATCTGATATGAAGCCACAAGGACATCTAGCCATGGGGTCTGGCAGATAATGCTGTTCCTCACAGCTGAAGAACCAGGGCACTGACAGCACAAGAAAAAAATGTGAAAAAATTAACACAATTCAACATATCTAACAGGAGAAATAAAATGCTGATTTTAGGACACTAGTTCCTACCAGTCTGCTGTTTTAGTGGTGGGCAGAAAACTGCAGAGTTGACTTGCACTGAATGAGTCCTACTCCTGTAGCCTTTACCTGTGGTCTGCCTGGTAAACAAAGGCCACAACCCTTCTGAATATAATGTTGCTGAAAGCCTTGTTCAAGTCCTCACTGGGATTTTTCATGAGCTGTTTTCATGCCTCCACCTCTGACTTCCTTTACAAGGCATGATTCTGTCAAGGACAGAGATAGAGAAAAAGTCCACTCTTTCAAAAGTGGTGAATCTGGTTTGTTTCTATATTACTGTTTATTTTATGACAGTGTAACAAAGTCAGTAAATCTTGTTAAGCTAGAGTCAGTATTAGCAATGGAAATAATTACTACCACTTCAACTGATGTTTTGTTAATTTTACTGTAGTGCTGTCTCATGAGTCATGACAGGATGGAAATTAATTTGTCACTGCTGTAGGTCTCTTTCTTTACTATAAAGCAAGTTTCTCCTCTTACATTCATCTGCTCTAGTGCCTGTAGTAGAATGAAAAATATGTTTGAACATCCTTTTATGTGCTGCCTTCTCCATGGCCAAAGCATTTTAAGTATTGTTTTGCTGTGGTAATGGAACAGTCATGTGAAATTGAGGCCCTGGAGATGGCATCTCTGAAAGTCACATAAAGGCTTTGGACTCTTTCAGCCTTTGAATAAGTATATTTTTAGTGTCTTCACAAAGAAATTTGCTTCTGAGGACTTCATGGTATAAAAGTTGTGCCTCCTATCAATTCACAGCATAGCCAGCTGTCTTCTGTCCACAGTCAACAGACAACATGGCAGTGCATGGAGTTTTGTCCCCTTGGCAGCCAGCAGTGGATCTTCATTTCTTCACACCCTTTCCAGGATGTCACCTCCTTTAAGCCATAATACAGTGAAACCACATAAAGAAGCAAGAAGATGCATAATCTATCTGGTGACCAGAGAAGATCCTTGCAGTGGTTAAGGCTGGAGCATGGACCATATGAGGGATGGCAGAGAGTGGTTCAGCCTGGAGAGGAGGAGGGGAAGGACAGACTTTATGTCCAGTCAAGAGGCAAGAGGACATGATTTGCAAAAAGGTTCATTTTGGTTTACCTACTAAGAAAGGTTTTTCACCTTAAGGGTGGTTATTCACTGGAAGATATTATTCACTGGAAGATAGTCTTGGAGATATTGCAGGACCTCCAGCCTTGGAAACACTAACACTCTGATAGCACAAGGCATACAGTAACCTGTTCTAATGGGTCCTGCTTCATGCAGGGCAGGGGGTTGCATAGCTAGAGGTATCTTCCCATCCAAGTTATTCCGTGAGTTAATGAAGGCTTTAGAAAGTTTTTTGTTTTATTTATTTGTCTAAAGGACTGGCTTCTAATCCCTGTTAAGTTTCTCTGCCTTGGATTTAGCAAGCTCACAATGTTTCAAGCAAAATCTCAGACCAGCCTTTCACATAAGCATTTTTATTCTAAAAACTCCAGTAGGAGAAAAGAGGTAGAATCTCATACAAAAATATAAAAGAAAACTCCTCTCCATTTTTTCTTTGCCTGTTAAAGCGGGAATTTGTTCAATTTGTGCAACCATTTTGCCTTTATCTCTGGATATGTTCAGCTATTCTTCAATACACCAAGGCTGCAGCAGCCTGGTCAGTTTTTAGGTGGTGGCTTAACCTGTATTTCCCAGTGTGGATTATAACTAAGACAGCTGCAAATAGCTGACTTCATCTGGCTCTCTTCAGATCTGCTTCCAAATTCTCTGAAGAGTGAATAAATAAGAGTCCTAATGCTAAACTCTTTCTTACTGAAGAGCTTTTTCTCATTTGCTCAAAGAGCTCAAAGAAACCTTTCTCCATTGTTACGGGATTTTTATTTTAAAAATTAAATGTAGCATTTACTGAAATTTAAATCTGTTGTAAGTTGGAGGCATGTACTTTGGGTAGTTTTGTGATATTTTAATGTCTGAAAGTGATGCAGTCAGAAAAGCTGTAAGAAATTAGACTTAAAAACAACTTTTCTTGAAAACAGACTCCAGCAGTGAGGAAGCCTAAAGCTCTCATCCACATGTGTAGGAATCCAGCTTTGTTTCTGGGAAAGTATGCCTACTTTCTGTGACCAATGAGGAATCATAGCCAATAGCTTACCTGCCTTGTACTTCAAGAGTAAGATCTGAATCCACCTCACACTTCCACCTGCTCCCTTCACCCAGGCTGGTGCATTGCTCCCTGACCCAAGCACCTTTGAGGAGGTGACAGTTACCTCTCAGCAGTGTGCTCATGCTCTCATAGCATCTTGGATGTACAGCACATGCATCCAGCCGTGAAACGACCTGTGGACAAAGGAAATGTCAGTATCTTTTCAGAGGCTCCAAACATGTAGTTTAACACTTAAATGTTTCATTATGCCAGACTGTGCTTTGATGATACACAGAGGAAGTAACAGTGGGCTTTCTGTCTGTAAACTCCACTTTTTCAGGTGAAATTTCAGCTCTTGAAACCAATCCTATTGTGAAACTCATCCCAGAGTGCTTTCTGCGAGACTGATGCATATTCCATAAGTTTTGAAACAATATAACACCCTCCTCATGACACCGTTAAACTGCACCATTTTCTTCATTTCATCATGGCTGTCTGGTTTTAAGCACTGCAGAAATACAGATGTGTATTTCAGACTTGAGAAAAAACAGGACTCTGATAGTCTACACAATGTATTGGTCTGCAACATGGCTCTCTCTTGTGTCAGGCAAAAAAGTCTTATCAAAGAAGGACCTGAGGAGGGAAACAGCTGCTCCCTTTGGGGGTTAGGAGGGGTTGGCATGACTTCTTTTCTATTCCAGTAGCAATTTCACTTCATTCAGTTGTATTAGAAAATGTTTGGACCCAAGGGCTTCCCAAAGTGCATCAAGTTTCTCTAACCACTGCCTGAGAAAACCATCATACCAGTACGTTACCCACAGTACTCACAGTGCTCACAAGTTAAGACCTGAAGGGCATTTTCTCAGATTTACTGGAAAGATGCCAAAGACTTGGTAGAAAACTTGAAAATATGTTCTATCCTGTCTACTTCTTATCTCTTTCTCCATGTCTATACTCTTCAATCTCTTGACCCATGACTTTCACAGCATATCTTTTCCTAACTGAATGGATCACAACATTATTCAAAATAACACAGAGAAGAAGTGAAGTAAAGCTACAATTCTTTTTCAGTAGATACTGCATTTTAGCATCTGCACTCACCGTATGTTGAATGCTGTGCTGCAGTGCTGATGGACACCACCAACAGTGCACCTACATAACACATGAAGATTTGCTCAACTAAGTGAGAAAACCTGGGTTCTTCTTGTAGATGATACATGATCTCTTTGGACATGGCATGAATTGCAACAAATAGCTTGAAAGCAAACAGAATTTGGCTCCTAATAGGTTATTCAAGAATATATTATCTTGCCTCCTTCAAATACAGAGAGAGCATTTTAGCCAGTCTCACAGACTAAACAAGTAGAACTGAACACATGCAGCCTCAGACAGTTCCTAAAGCTCTTGAGACATCTGTCTTTCAGATTTGCTTTCTTTTTTCATGGGTGTGTAGGTTCTATATTCAGTGGAATGACACATGGAAGCCTGTCCAGTGTGTGGCTCAACTTGAGGAGAGCTCTTCTGCAAGTTTGATATAATTAAATAATTATAATTAAGTTCTATTGACACATTTGATCTTATTAACTTAGTAAGATGGGAGAGAATGGGTTGACTGCCTAAGATATAAATAAAGTCTGAGATGGTCCCTATTGCTTCCTCAAGTTGTTTTGAATTTGTACAGTTGTACTGTACAGGCAGTACACCCTTTGGGAATATCACTTCTTGGTTTCTTTGACATCCTTGCTTTGTGTGTTAGCAGCATTGATTTATTAGATGGGAAAAGTCTGTTCATGAGCAATTCCATGGAGGTTATTAAATCAAAGGCACAAAAAATTGTCAAATGTTATCAGTGTTCAACCAATAAAATCTGATACATGGCCACGGCTCAGAAATCTAGATGTCATGAGTATTTTTAGTAAACACCAGAACATAATTTCATCTCTTCTGGTTTCTCTTTACTTGGAGCATTTTCATGGAATATAATCTACAGAGGGCAGGAAAAATGCTAAATTCTAAAAATAGCATGGCCACTGCTTGATTCTGTCTGAGTAAAACAAAGGTACATTCAAGCTTGTGAATATTCACATTCCCATATGAATATTTAATTCTCCAGGATTAATTGCTCTCCTAAGCCATGTCGTATAAGGGAGGAGCAGCTGGACTCATTTGATCTGTCCAGCCTGGAGAAGAGGAGACTGAGGGGAGACCTCATTGCAGTTACGACTTCTTGTGAGGGGAAGAGGAGGGGAAGATGCTGATCTCGTCTTAGTGATGACAGTGACAGGACCCAAGGGAATGGCCTGAAGCTGTGTCAGGGCACGTTTAGGCTAGGTATTAGGAAAATACCTAGCCTAAGGTTACCTCAGCCAGAGGGTGGTTGGGCACTGGAAGAGGTTCCCCAGGGAAGTGGTCACAGCACCAAGCCTGACAGAGATCAATAAGTGTTTGGGCAATGCTCTCAGACCCATGCTATCACTCTTGGGGGTGGTGCTCTGCAAGTCCTGGAGCTGGATTTGATGAACCCTGTGAGTCCTTTCCTACGCAGCATAATCTTTGATTTTGTGTAAATATTGAGTTCTGAGGGGGAAATAAGCAACATTAGACTGTCGTCAGCACAGTTTTAAACCATTTCCAGTGGTTTGTTCTCTGTGAACATACTGACATCTCGTGGTTCAATCTGAAACTGTGACTGGTTCACATTCAGAAGAGAAATTTCTGCAAGGAACAGTCTAATTTTTTACATAAGTTGCATTCTTTCTGCTTATTCTGGGTCAGTAGGGGGGAAAATAGATCTTAAACTTGAAAAGACAATTAAAAAAAAAAAATAGCTGTTTCTTAAGTGGCTGAACAGACTCTGGAACCTGGAACACTGAAGTGCAGGAATTCATAGTTTCTAGCAGAGCTACAATAGTGAGACTCAGTTCTGTTTCCATCATTCACTGCACTGTCTTCAGATAGAGGGAGGTGAAGTTATTGTCGGGGGATAGCCTACTCAGGGTGACCCAGCCTTGTCCTTCTCCCTGGGCCCCTGGGTCAGTGCACACATGCACTGACACAGACCGCTGCTGTGAACATGCTTACCTAGAAGATCTGTTCTATTCATGCCAAAGAGTAATTCCAAATGCTGGCTAAATCAAGATTAAGGACAGCAGAGTAACATGTGACATGCAGGCCACAAAACATCCCGTTTGTCACTAAAAATCTCACCTTATCCATACAAAGAGTTATAACAAAGTCTGTGGTACTGCATTGATGGAAGCTGTAATGAAAGGAAATAGACAAGATGTGAAGAGGAAAGGCAGCTGATACAATGTTTGGCTATAAGGATTATTAATTTGTCATGGAGCTACTCCAATTCAGACATGCAAGTTGTTTCTTCTGGGCTGCATGATAACAGACCTTCTTCCCATGAAAGTGGTAGTCACAGAGAGTGAGGGAAACAAGTAACAGGAATGCCCTTAAAACCCACAAAGATTATGTGACCAACTTCTAACTCTGTCAAGCAGTGAAAAATGGACCAGGCGCTCACAAACCAGTCATACATTATGCATGCAAACCACATGCGACAAGAGCTGCCGTGTCCTTGCATGGAGCTTGTGGCTGAACAGCAGCACTTGGCAAAGGCAAAGCCCAAAGAGCCTACAGTCCCTCCCCATGGGGCACAGTGCACTCTTCATGGTCAGTGTGTCCCATGAACACCAGCAAACGGCTACACAGGCAGCTGCTCTGCCCCTTCCCTGGCTTCCTTCCACCACTGGCCCCAGGGACGTTTCCTCCAAAACATGCTTTGGGCCCATTTAAGATGGGCTAACATTTCTAAATCCTCTCTCTGCTTGAGACAGGAGGAAGATAATTATGTTAGGAAGGTAACCATCTCAGCTTACAACAAATTTCTGAGACAGGAAAGTTTTGTCCCTTACAGTCTTTGTTAGACACTCAGTTTTTCCTTTGCCTTGAAACAATCATGTTGATATCTCTTTGGGACAAATTCTCTAGATTAATTTCTGTGTTGATTCAGCATCACTTCTTTTTTTTTCATGTAATATCTAACCAATTCTATGAAGGCACTAAGACTAGTCAGTGTGATGGGGAGCACATCCAATATTTATCCCTGGCCATCAAAGCATGCCGGAATGTCTTGCCTAAAGCCATGGTAGCCTTTGTGGATAATTAGGTATGAGCCTTAGTCTGAGGCTACCATCCACATCTCTGTAGTAACGCCTGTTACACTGCAACTTATATTCCCTCTGAGACACCCTTATTACTGTGGAGGGCATGGTGCAGGAGGAAAACTCTATGAGGAAGAGGGCTTGTACAGAGTAGTACAACTGTTACTTGTTTATTTCAGTGCCTCCTGAAAAAAACAAAAAAAAAACCAAAAAAAAAAAACAAAAAAAAAAAAAAAAAGAAAAAAAAAGAAAAAAAAAAAAACTAAGCCGAGATCCTGTAAGGGAGACTATTCCAGTTTTCATGTGAGCTCAGAGATAATACTGCATTCAATTGCTAGTTACTTCTTTCTCTAGCCAGATGACAATGCCTTCTTCTCCTGGAAAGAGCATTCCAGCTGCACACTGTTAAAATTAACTTCATGGTTGGAAAGCTCAAAGTCTTTACACCGGACAAAAGGCTGGAGATTGTATTTATGGTCATTTCTATTCATGTTTAGTCTGTATTGCTCTCACTGTCAGCCTTTCAGCAGCTGTGGAGAGTGTTTTACTTTAAGTAAGATCCATGCAGCAGTCCTCAGGAAGATCTGTGCAGTGCCTTAATTTGTGCAGGGTCTGCTGCATTTTAGGTATTTTGGAATGGGCTTTCCTTAGAGCACAAGAACTTGCAGCCCTTGAGAGATGTAAGCAACCTTTAGAGAATAGGAAGATTTCCCTCAAAAACATGAGGCTTCACTTTTTACAATGTGCATTTGCAACATGTCATAAAATCCATGCCAGCCTCCCCTCCTAGTTTTCGCTGCCAGCTAGGCTGAACCTTAGTGATGCCCACAACAAGAGGCTCTGGCAGGGTGCACGGACACCCACAGCAAATGCTGTCATGTGCGGGCTCCTTTGATATGGATGGCAGGTGAACTTTGTGACAGGGGGAGCAACAACCAAATGTCAAGCTGTCAGCTCTGACCAGAAATAAGCTGTCTGGAAGGACACAGCTGGGTGGAGAGGCTACCCTGCAGGTTTGGCCTCTCTCAGAACTCTGAGGTGCTCTCCCCAGCTCTATACTGTAGTCTCTTTCATCCCTCCCTAAGTGATCTCAAAGGCTTGTGAGGGAAGGGATCAAAGTAAAATTATTATAAAATGTTGTTTCAATTCTTAAAGTCCCTGACAAGGGAAAAATAAGAGCAGGAAATAGCAGTCACACAAAATTGAGACCGGGAAAATATCTTATCTGCTTCAATGGATTTTGGATCAGCCCTTCAAATCCCATCAGATTTTTCCCGTACTGCTTTCAACATCATTCTCTGTCCCTGCACTTGAAATGTTGTGACACCAGCAATTCTGATGGATATCTCTCCACATGCACCTACCTGGTCCTCAAATAAGGGGTCACTTCCTATGGTTTAGCTGTGATGGAGGTGATAACAGATGCTGCAACCAGGTAGAGAGAAGAATGGACAAGAAAAGAGAGGGACAAAGTATTACCCCATGTCTTCAGCTGACAAGATTGTCATTCTTCTACCATCCTGAAATGGAGAGGAAAGCTTTTGAAAAATAACAGTGCTGGGCTGAAATGGACAAAAGGTATTATTGATCTTTAAATGAAAATTACTATTTATCAATTCAGATTTTTTTTGTGTGTTGAAATGACACAGTTTGACAGCTCTTGCTTTACAATATCTATTTTCTTGCAGTCTCAAAACAGGCTAATCTTTCTAGAAAAAAACTTAATGGGAAAATGCCACTTGTTGTCTACTGTGCAGTGTACCACTTTACCCTGCCTCTTGAGCTATGAGGACACATAAGATCATGCCACCAGGCAGAAGTGACTAGCTGCTTGGCTTATTGACTTTCTTTGCCTCATTTGTGCTGCTTATTTTAAATCACTTGTGGGTGTAATGAAAATAAGTATCTCAGTAACTCGTGGTTGCTCAGATTCTGCTCAGAGCCCTTGGGCACTAGAGCAGCTTCAAATGTCATTGTGTCTATAGCATGTCAGTAATTAAATATTTGTAGCTTGCCTAATTTTAAGCTTTTCTTGTATCTGTCTCTGTGAAAAAAAAAAATAGTAAAATATTCAAACTATGTTAAAATGCCTCCTCTCCCCCAAGTAGATGGCAAAGTCCTGACTTAATCCATCTTCACCAGGTGTTGCAAGTATGCTGTGTTCAACAGAATCAGATGGGCAACCACAAAAATCGGTCTTTTTCAGGTTTGGATCATTTTTTAAGAAAGCATTTGTGTTAGTGAACGTACAAGAAAACTGCTAATGCCAGGTGCAGTTTCACTAGAGAATCACCAGAGGGTGGCAGGACATTTTGTTGAGGCCCCTGCTGCTGGCTTTCAGTGCTGAGTTTGTACAGATAGCCACCCTGCATTTGTTCTCTTGATCCACAAGAGAAGTTACCCTCCTGAAAGAGTAAATGCTATTTACTATCTTTATCCTCTTGACAGAGAGCACAGAAAGTTGGGACTGAAATCTGCATCAGAAGAGTTTTTGTTGTCTCTCTTGTATGACAGCATGCCTCACTGCTCAGATTTAATGGAAAGACTAGACTCACTCTTGTCATGCAATTGTAAGAACAGTTACTGTTCTCTGACCTACCTTCAAAAGCAAATGTACTGAAATAGGACCTTGTCTTCTACACATTTCAGAGCTGTCTTTATGGAAAGCAGCTGTTAGAATGCTAGTTTCCAGAATGCAGTTTGCACAGCTTTACATGGTTGCTGCTTAGTTGTGAGTACTTGCAGGACCCACAGTACTTCCTTCTACATAGCTTCCTTCTTTTCTTTCAGCATTGATGGTCTTGGAGGGTTTCCTAGCTAGGACCAAACTGGCTCTTGTCAAGCAAGAAAGAAAGCAACTGAAGAAAAAAGACATGTATGTCTCCCAGGAACTTCAATGCACTTCAAACACTTCCCACTCACTGACAGCTGATAGACAACCATAATGTTCATAGGTGCACTAGCATATTGTTATTCTTCACTGCTGCCTTTGCCTGCTCAGTTTGGGAGTGTCTAGAACACCTCTGCAGAAGAAGGCTAGCCACAGTGGAGACACTCAGCTCATCTAGCAGCTACTACACTAAGCTGTGTGTGGCTTGGCTAAACCAAGTCCTTTCCAGATAACCTTTTCTCCTTGGAAGAAAGAGGATATTTTCTGCCCCGTGTCAAAAAAAAAATGTTATGGGCATTCGTTTATGTTCAGCAACTGGATCATACAATTGTGACTTAAACAGTTTTGGTTAATTCCCACTAGATGACGCTGTAGCCCCTCCAGGGAAGAGAGGGCATTGCTATCTAAAGGGAGGAAGTACATCCCTAATTTTAACTACAAGTTTAGCTGAAGTACTCTTTCTGCTCATCATGGACATCCAAACCCTACTCTTCATCTTATACTAAGAGCATTCTAAGCAAGGTGTTTTGCATTGATGACAAGATGATGTGCCGAGATGACCTCCCACTAACTTAACAGGATATTCACACCTGGGGGGCAGCAGGCTTCCAGAGTTACCCTACCCTGAAGTTCCAGATCACTTCTGTCTTCCTCCTTTCTTCTGTATGTATGGGACATTATTTAGGGTATTTTAACATCGGGGTTTGGTGGTCTATTTCCAGAATATATTTGCATCAATCAAGCAGGGCAGATGTCCAAAAATCCTGCCTCATTTAGCTGGAAGCTGAAACAACTCTTCTGGTAAATCTGTGATGTGGTAGCAATGGAGATCATAATTTTAGGAAAACAAACCTAAATTATCATCTTCCATGTTGAAGTGGTTGGGGAAAAAATGAAAGAGAGGGAAGTTTTATGCATATTTCTCTGTGAGTGACTTTCTTAACGACACTCTCATTGAGAGTGACTTTTGCCAAATGCTGTTTACTTTTTGCTGTCAAATCTGTCTGAATTGATTGAAAAGTGAGACTTGTTCCCCTCTGCTTCCTAAGTGACATACAGACTGAGTGTGAGAAACAACCTGCCAATGGCTCCATCAGGAATCCTGTGTCAGTACAACAGCTGAAAAATAGAAGACACTTTGCCAAGTCTCCATCTTAGCCCATGGTTTCTCCTACTGCTCCTCCATGGATGCACTTAGATGGCTAGAGCTTGGAGAAGGCTTAGCTCTACAAAATTCTTGGTGGAGCTGTTCTTGCACTGCTGGAAAAATTCAAAAGAGAAATAAGGCAAGAATCTTATTTCAGTCCAGACTGATCATACACACGTTACAACTGAGAGAAATTAAGCCTGGATAGCAGTAGATATGAATTTAGGATGGTACATGAAACCAGACTAGTGGACTAGAAAAAATATAAGGGAGTGGTATGCCAGATTTAATTAATTGTGTTCATTTTCAGAATTGCAAAAATTTTTACAGGCTTTAATGCAATCTTCACCGAGTAGCTAGACTCTAGAAGAAGCAGTCCTCAGTCTCTCATCCTGTGAACACATCCTTTTCTACAGTGACCTGTTCAGTAGGTATTGGTGGTATTTATTCTGCCCTTAGAGGTTAAATAAGGAATTCTTGTTACTTATTTCCACTTATGTCACAAAAAATAAATGTACTCTGAAACACAGGCTGTGACTTTTGTTTCCTCTCTTTTCAAGACATCTAAGTTAAATGTGTTTGCTTCTAAGTTAAGATACCTGATTTGTCCTTGGCTTTCCAGGTGCTCCACAAGGAGTTAGATCCATATTTGGCCAAGTCACATGGTCAGTGCTGTAGCTTTCAAGTTATAGCTCTGAAGATTTTTGGCCGGCAATACTCGATGATATACAAATTCTTTCTGAGCTTGATCAAACTACATTACTTTGGTGCTCCATTTCGCACAGCTGCAAAAAGTGAAGAACTCAAGTGGGAGTGAACCATCTTCTTTGCGTTACCCTTTCCTGGATAAGCTGTTGACAAATGGGAAGCATAAACAGTAATTTAAAATCTAAGCATAAGAGGAGAAAATTAGCATGTTAAGTGATCTCAGATGCTTCCACACAAACAGCCAAAGCAGTGCTCAGCAAGCCCTTGTTCTCCCCTGTGGGAGACTAGGCAACCACCATCACTTTTTTATCCCCTCATGCACTTTTTACAGGGCAGAGGCCTGTGTGAGGATGAATTACAGGAGGCAAAAGTTTTGTGCCAGCCTCTCTCCTCCACTTGATCCCCATAGGGGGCACATTATTGTCACTCTGCTGTCTCTTCCCTACCTGCCTAACACCTTTATTCAAGAGAAAAGAAAAAGGAAACTTCATAAACCAGCATACTGAGTCAAAAGCATTGGGAATAAACTCTGCCATGGTCTTAGAAATCTAGAGGATTTTGCACAGCCATCCTCTGCCTTTGCACTGTTAATTCTTTGTCTAAAAAATCCTTGTCAGTTTGACAGAAAGAGCTAATTCTATGCAAAGAGACTTTATGATTTAACTGACACTAGAATAGTGAAAATCTGTTTGTTCTCTGTACCTCAGATTCTCTAAGACAAGTATCTTGGCTGTGATCCAACCAACCTTTTAGTATGACTCTACACTCTAAGCATGTGCATCATTTTATCAGATGCAAGCAGTGGCAAAAATAAGAGCCATCATAACAAAAATGCTCACTGGATTGCATATATATGAATTTGTCTCTTTAAAATGGATGTTGAATATCCTTTTTGCGTGTGCTTTTCATTGATCCTCACTTGAACAGAAAGCTTCTTCAAGAAATTTTTTTTAATCAAGCAAGTAGGGACAAAGGGAAACAGATTAAGAAATGGCCCTGAAAACAAGAATGACAATTTCAAGTTACCATGAACTTGTAAATGTCTGTACAAACCTTTCATATGTTTGCAGAGTAAGTCTTGTTCTGCATTATTTTTGGAATCTGGGTGGGGTTACTCCACTGTCATTTCCAAACCTCTTCTGCTGTCTGTACAGGCCTCTCAGGCTATCCCATCCCTGGGTGGTATCTCCAGGTCTGTCTGCTGTTCCAAGGCTCTGACCTAACAATTGTTATGTTTAAACAACACCCTGGGAGTGAGCTTTCCCTCCCTGTCTGTCTTCAGGATGGGTGGGAAACAGAATTTCAGCTCTCAGACATGCACTGTGCTCTGTTCTTCCTGACTTTGTCCAGGTTAGCAGCATGCACAAACACACTCAAGAACTCAGCTCCTGTGGTGACAAGCTAGATATGGCTTACTACAGAACATGTCCTGCTGCACTACTAAATGGCATATTTCATGATAAACTGTAAGGCTGCTCTATCACATTTGTTGTACTTTGAGGCACCTGAATGAAACAAGATTTTCCATCTTGGCACTGTTGAACAGCCAGTGCTAAAAAATATTGACCTGCTTACAAGCAGGGAAACATTCCAGTTATGTAAACAGCAGAGAAGATTTTTTTTTTTTCTCTGCATTCCTAGAGTAAGCTGGCTTTAGCTGAGTCCATAACTTCTGTGTGTGCTGTTCCCTTTGCTGCCTCCACACACACAAATTGTTTTTTTCAGAACCACAGCCTGCTAAGTAACTCCTCTTAAGCAAAGGGTTTCAATGTGTTCTTGTAAAAGCCAGCAAAAGATTTTGAAAATAAATTGAGTGACCAGCTCTAAAAAGCATTTCCAAAATAAGCAAAAACTGCTATGCTAGATGAGGCCAAATGCTGCTCTGAGCAGCAATTGTTTCCAACAATAGTTGCTAATGACAGTTGAAAAAAACTTTACAATACAAGACCTCATTTTTTCCTCCTGCTCTTTTTCCTCTTCTTCTTCTTTGTCTTCTTCTTCTTTTTCTTCTTCTTGAATAAAGAAGATTAATAGCCATACATAGTTCTCTTCCTTGAGTCTATTGAACCTGTTTTAACCTGTTAATGTCACTGTCCTCTGCAAAATTCCCTCCTAGTGATTTTCAATCCAACTTCTGTCATGTGTATAGTAGAGAAGAGGTCAAAAAAGGAGGGAAAGAACATACTTTCGCTGGTTTAAATTGGCTGCTTCTCATTTTAAATCTGTTGCTTCTAACCCTTGAATTATTAGCAGTAATAATTCTCAATCCTCTACACTTTCACTTTTTATAGTTATATTCTCAATCATCATGTTCCCAGAAGCAAGAGTTATTTCACATATATGATGGTTTTTCTGTTCTTTTGTTTGCTTTGACTTTGAAATGAGGCAAGAAAACAAGGCATATAATGTTACTGATCTGGCTACATGACCAGTTCACCAGGACTGCAATGCTTTTTATTCTATCTTTCTGTCTGTAGCTATAAGAGAAAGCTGCATCTTATTTTTTCCCCACAATATATACAGGCGACTTGAAATGTATGGAGTGCGATAATATTGTCACAGCAATGCACAGTGGGCTCTGGTTTTCCTTCATTTGGATTGGACCTCCACCTTGACCACAACAACAGAAGACAGGTGGAAATTATGCTTGAATTAAAAATACAAATCTGAGATTCTTCTTGTGCAGCTCTAGCTCACTTCTTCACTGATTTATTCAGGAATGTTGTCGGCAATGTATGTTGCAATCAACCCAATCCTACATTCATCCTTCTAAATTGACTTCACCCTATCAACAGAAGTATTATAAATTTTCTGGTTCATTGCCTTTTCAAATTCAGCAAGAACAAATAACTACTGATCTTCTAACATGAAGTGCCATTGTTTCACCTTGCCTTGACTCCTTCAGATGTATTTCAGACAGAAGACAGAGCAGAACTGACAGATTAACTTCACCTATTTGATAACTAGTATCCACGAAGTCCTCAAAGTAAGGCTTCTCTGGAATGTCAGAGATAACGAAAGCCTCACATAACTAAACAAACAGCTCAGAACAATAAAGTGATCCATGCAATTTCCTGTATTGTCTCTCTGGAGTCCGTGGGCTCATAAGGCTCCTAAGTGAGCAGGAAAAAGACAACCAGCTCAGCCAAAAAGAGAGGTACTGCCGTAAAACAAACACTCTGCAAGAGCTGTGTCAGCTGCAGTGGGTGTTTTTTCACCTTTTCAAACTGCAATCAAAATTGAGATCACCAGGAAAATGAAATATATTGGGAAGTTTGAAGAATGTGTGTGTCAGTTCTTTCTCAGAAGCCGTAATTCTACTTTAATGCCAGCATAAGCATTTATAAGTGAGGAAAAATACATTAGAAAAACCTAATTTCAGGTGCACATGAGAGTTTCATTTCACATAAACATATGGAAATGGGGACCATGTTCTCAAATGTTGAATACTGCCCTCTTTCCACTGAATCCAGGGAGAGTAGTGTTGGTGGAGGCATTGTTTTGCAAAATGTAGTTTATCTGAGTAGCATGTAGCATTATATACACAACTGTTCGCATTAACTATTGAAAAGTTCATGGATTAATGGAATGAGATGTTTTCCCCCTATATCTTTTTATCCCTGCTGGATTTTCTTTCTTTTTTTTTTTAATTACTTGGAATTTTTTTTTAATTATCTCTATTCCAATTTGAAGATGAAGTCAGATGCTTTTTTTAATAAATAGCAAATGTTTACTTACCACCCTGTTTTTGGCATTTGGGTGTAAGACAATGAAACTGATGTTCAGTTTAAGCTGACTTTAAAGGACTCTGTATATCATCCACATAATGCTGCTTCTTCACTGGAAAGAAGCTTATAAATAAAATCAGAAGAACAGCATGAAGCCACCAGACCTGCAACCCCCTCTTTCAAGCAATACATACCCTTGTTAAATGTTTGGTAAACTACTATGAATAGTTGTTGTTGGTCCAGTTAAAGAATCCAGCAATATTTGTATGGAGTAGCTAGCCCTGTGAGAGGCACAGTGTTAATTTAGACTAATTCAGTGTGTGCAGCAAGACTAATTCTGTCAGCACTCTTTATTTATTATAACTCCTGCCTCACTCAGAGCAAGCAGCTTTGTCCAAACAGCCAAGAAGAAAAGATATCTGTGTTATTTCCCAGCCTCTGAGTAACCACTTTTGCAATCTGAATGTATCCCTAAAACTTTCAAGTGGTCTTAAATATATGATTAAGGTAGCAGCCAGATATTGCATGTTTCCTGTGGCTCTCTGAAAAAAAATTGTATTCTAGACAAAATACAAACTTTAAAACATTTGGAAGGCAAAACCAACAAAATTTGCCAAAGGATTGCTGTTTCACAACAGCTCTCAAGCTTTCAAAACTTATTTTCAGTGTGTGCTAAAGGAAAAACAAAGCTCTTTCAATGTTTTTAGGAGGCAGAATCATTACAAAATGGATCTCTCTGACACAGAAGTCCTGAGGACACTCTTTCCAACTCTCAGCAGCAAATCTGTCATGTTTGGCTTGAGAATCTTCTAATCTTCTCAAACTGTATGTAAGACAAAATTATGTTTGGTAAATGAGGACATTTTGAAAGCCTTTGGCCATATCTAGTGAGTCTAAACCAAGTGTCACTTTGCAGATCTGACAGGTCCATACCAGTCCCAACTCAAAGCAAAAGGAGACAACAGAAATACTCTGGGTAATCTTTCTAGAATACTAGGCTGTTTTGGGGGGTTTTTTTTTGGGGGTTTTTTTTTGTTTTGTTTTGGTTGGTTGGTTTGTTTGTTTGTTTTTGTTGTTGTTGTTTTGTTTGATTTCTTTTGGGGGGGGGTTGGATGGGGGGAGTAAGTTGTGTTTTTTAATATATTTTAGTATCTTTAGTATCTAATTATTTTTGGAATCTTTTTTAGTCCTACATTTATTGTCTGAATATAATTCTAGCTGTTCCTCTTGAAAATAAATTTTAAAAATAAAATAAAACAAAAGCACAAACAAACAAACAGTCCTGCACTGTGGAGAGCATGTAAAAAAATCATGTCAGTAGAGCAGAGCCATAAGCTTTCCAGAAGGACCCATGTACTTCATGCTGGTTTTATTTGTTCTCACAGTGCAGGAGCACATTTTGTATGTTCTATATGCTCACCCATAGGATGCCAGAACTTTTGCTGGTGAACTTAGCATTTTGCCATTTAACCTTCAGCCACAACTATGCAGACTATTTAAAAAGGCAGGCCAAGGAAGTTAAAGTTTTTAAGCATACTTGTGTGGTGATCTTAGAATTTTAATGTGTAAGTGGTCAATTTTTTTTATATTCAAATACAAATGAGCTTTCCCATTTTCCTTCGTGTGACTATTAGAGATTGTTTTATGAAACAATAATCAATGTGACTTTCCAAGGTCATGTGCATGTTAGTGACAGAATTCAAATAAAAAATGTCAATGCACTCTTAATTAGGTCAAGATGTCTGAGCAAAATTCCTTCTGTCCAAAGCATCCTCTTATTCCATGTGCAGGATAATCAAAATAAATTATGCCCATGAGAAAAGCTGTGTTCTTACATCAAAATCCCATTTATCTAGATAAGTTTCAAATCCTTCCTTGTTTTGTTCTGATAAAGTTCATCTGTCTTTATTTGCAATTGATCTGGCTTTGCTTAAGCTTAGTGCAGTGGGTTGTTGGGGGAATTTTTGCCTCTGTAGCTTTCATGATTAGATTTAGGTAATTGAAAATAGGAGTCCTTAGCTTCTTCTCCTTTCCAGCTCTCCTCATGCTCTTTATCTTAACCTTTGTTAGGGACCTTTAAGCCTCCATTCTTGGCTATCCTCAAGAAGCAACAATCCAGAGTCATCAACAGGTTCATTTCACCCTGAGGTCATAAGGTGAGGCAATGGTTTATATTTCAGGGAAACACCACTCCTTGGTCATAGGTATAACAGTGGACAGTTCGTTTCACTGCATTTTTACTCTGGGGAGAAGGCTTGAGACAGACAGTCATGCCAAAGACACAGGAACAGGATGAAATGCTTTAATATTTATTTTTCTGATAGATACTTCATTTCCTGTTCTTCCTTTTCAGTATTTACATTAGAAAAGTACCTCCAGCTCCATTGCATTCTATGGCACAGTTCACTAGTAGCAATCATACTCACCCATATTTCGGTGTATATTCAACACCGAAAAGGATGGCTGACTCTAGCTTTTAAAACTGGCAAAGCACCCTCCCTTCTTTCCCATTATCTGGAGTAAGAAAACTAGCCACCACATGTAAAGGGAAATTGCTTCCCTTACACCCCACAGCTTCCCAAGAATTCATCATTATTCTACTCTGGGTTTTTCTGAGGTTTTCTCTAGGGGAAGGGAGGCTGCCCCTGAGTTTTGACACTGCAGAAAGATGTATCCTTACAGTAAACTCTTAAATGTGCTTGCAGGAGACAGAGCAAAAGTAAACAATTAAAGGAAAATGATGAAACAAAGAGAAAAAAAGTTTTTCCTTATATTTAATGGAGAGGAAAAAATCAATGCTCAACTAGGTCCTGTCTACATTCGTTATTTTAAAAGGTTCTTGGTTGATGGTTTGTAACATATGCAGCTGATAATAAAGTAACAAAATTTAGTAAAGAAATTAATGAGTTTCAAAACTGCCCCTAGTCTTATATGGAAAGAAACACTTCTGTGTTCTTGTAGCCTTTCATTAAGGACAAAAAGCAGTTTCCATTATTATCTCAATTTTTGTTCTGCAAACTTTACTTTGGGAGTTGAATTTTTTTACTCTTTTTTGAAATCCAACTATTTAATGATTTCAGAGTGAATTTTAGCTGTCACTGGACTTGGTTTTGATTTCGAGAGGTTTTATCATGCATGTCTTTCCTAACCAGAGTTACATACATGAACTGAAGCATTAAATGCACATAAGCATATCAATTTTTTATGACTTTTGGCAGGCCTGCTGGCAACTCCTGCAGCTATGAACTTGAGATTGCATGGGACAAAACAAAAGACAGAAGAAAATTTAAGAATTTTGTTGTTCATAAATCTGTGGGAGTCTAAGAACAATTTTCAGTATCATAACTGTTTATTTTTTTAAGGATACCACAGTAGTAAAATTCAGGTTTAGAGTTCATGCAGCATTAGGCTTTCTCTTCCCTCTTGTCTGTACATATTTTTTAAGGGCTCAACAAATAAAAGGAACATTTTAAAAAGCATATGGATGTACTTTATGCATTTTTTAACATTAAAGCTTTTCCCACGTGTAATAAACAATACAGATTTGTGATATACTGTAGTCCTTTTCTCACATTTTTAAAAAATACAATAATATTACACTCCTAATCCATTTATTTTTGCAAGTGGAACATGAAAATCTGCAAAATTCCTGGTCAGGGAAACTGAATGATTCTTAGAAGGAACAAGACACTTTGAGCTTCTATAGTTCTTGAAGGGCTTATCAATTAAATGATAGTAAATCTCTATTGGGGGAAAAAATGACCCTTTTTTCAGTGGTTGTGGTAAGAGGTCTGGAAATACATCTGGAAATCCCTCTGCTGTTTCTTCATCCCTCTAATTTTAAGTAAATAAGATTAGTTCCACATTTTTTTAAGCAAACCACGATGTCTACATGAAAGTTAAAATCCTCATCAACAGGGACGAGAGAAGAAGAAAGCAAGCTTCTGCAAGCATGGGTCTAGCACATAGAAGCAGAGGAAAAAGGTGTTCTTATCCTCAGCAAAAAGAACCATTTTATGATTGGATCCCAGTGAAGCTGCTGTGTTTTATGGTGCTTAGTTTACATAAATGTCTAATTGTTAGGGATATCTACAATGTTCTTAAAGAGTTGACATATGGTCTTTATCTGGAAGGGCAGGGACAGTCACTTCTGGAAGCTTGTCCATTCTTGAGATACTAACAACAAAGACTGTGTGCTCCCATTACTGTTATTAAGTAATAAAATTGTTTCCAAATATTTTACTCATTCCTTTTTAAATGATGTTATACGATGCAACCTGTAAACATCTTAACAAGCTTTATCTAACAAGTATAACCCATGGGCTGACACTTACACATGCACAAACAAAACAACAGAGCAAAAAAAAGTGAAGCAATTCTTGTACTTCTGAAGAATAAAAAGAACATTCCTTGTGGAATGATTTTGCAAGTGTGTATAATCAACTGTAAATAAATAGGAAAATTGGTGTTTATAAGCAAAAGCTTTGAGTCTAAAAGACTATTTAAATTGGGGTGAAATAAGCAGTTGCTTTTATTTACATAGGGAGTTTTCAAACCAATTATGTTCTCTAATGACACTTCTGATGTCAACGGATATTTTAGGGATTGTATCCCTTTTAGGGATTGCATCTAAGAGGAAATTTTAGTCAGTTCATTGTGGAAATAATGTTATCCTAAATACATCAACAGAAATTGTCCCCCTTTTCTTAGTGTGTATATATCATCACAGTCTGAGTCTACTCAAATTTAAATTTAAAATTAGCATTTAAAATCAGTGTAGAAACCTGCACAGGTGCCCTCTGTATTTGGAGACCTAAAGGGTCTATTTGAAAGATCAGAACACAACCTGTTTACTGAATCCTGATATCATGATACTGCACGATATGTTTAAAAGAGGGGGTAAAATCAAGGGTATATGTTTTGTGTGTACAGTCAAATGATGAGGAGGGAAAATGCAAATGCAAAGCTTGGAAGGAGAACTGAAACCACCAATAGGCAGGAAAGAAAAAAGCAAAACAGAGCCAAAATACTTCCACATACAATTCATGATCCAGGATCTTCAGTTCCTACCTAATGGCTACTACTAACAAACCCTGGAATTACCCTTCCTGCATGGGAGTAGGTATTATTTATATCCTGTAAGATAAGTCCTCCACACTGCTGTAAGATTATTCCAGCCCACGTTTCTGGTGAAGACCTGTGGTTAAAGCTTCAACTCATATAATCTTAAGAGACTTGATCTGAGACAACTCTAAATTAATTGATTCTTTTCAGAGGTCCATAAGCTATGACAGTCATACCAGAATCCACCAAGGTATCATAACTCACCTAGAAAATGGGGTTGTAACATCCCTGATGATGGAGACTGCAACGTTGCAAGAAGAAGTAGATTCTAATTGAAGCTGATCTTGGTCAGGCAGCACTATTAAGTGCATGGTGATGATAACAGCTCTGTAACCTGGCATGTCTTATGTTGAGACACTGCCGAAGCAGAATGAAGTCCTCTCTGCTTAGCTACCCTCAGCCAAAGCTCTTCCCTCCCTGGGCATCTCTTTCCTTTCCCACAGCACTCACTATAGGGACAGACTGTTTATTCACTGATGATAAAGAGTACATCACAGCAACAGAATGGAGATCCTTAGACCAAATCTATCCCAAAATTTGCTGTCTAATGCAAAGTAAACCAGCAATTGAATAATAAAGACTTCAGTGGACATGGCACTGAAACACCAGATGAAATTACAATTACTGTAAAATACAGTTTCAGTTCACTGTGCCTGGAACAAGAAGAGAGTACAAAGGTATGTATAAGTAGAATAGCTTTATAAAACAAAAGGGTAGTACCCCCTATCTTTATTAGATATGACTTTTCATCATTACTTAATTTTTGCACACCTCAGGTAATTTCAGTGGGGAAAAAAAATATTTTATTCCTGTTTAAGACAAAAACGGTCTTTAAACAGCATACAGTAAATTTATTCAAAGAAATATATTCTACATCTTTTGCCACAATATATTTTTATGAATAGTGACAGTACTGACACACAGAGCAATTTTTTCAAAGTAGTATGTGAGTTTTTATTACTAGCTGTCCATTGACAAAAGACTGTATAAATCATCTTCTACCATACCCTTTTCAAAGAGATAGCAATTGACTTTATTGATTGCCTTTCCGATAATAAACATTATTTTATTTCATTTGAGGATCAAGCTTTACATACTGAGAAAGTTCATCTAATGGCAAATATCAAAAACAATAGAAGTGAGAGCATATGTTGACCGAAGTAGATTAATCTATCTCCTTTTTAGTCATGCAATACTGATCTGCTGACACATGCGCAGAAAATCTTTGTGACAAGTAGACAAAATACAAGACCATGGAAAAGGTAAATAGCCAGATACGGTTCCAGACATGATTTCTGTATAGACAGAGGAATACACTAAGCGTAGAGGTCATCATACTGATGTGTCTTCTTGCACCAGACAGACAGACTTAGGGCCATCACTTACATGGACATTCAGGTGTGAAAACAAAAAGGCAATTCTTTCCTCCATACAAGAGCATACAGATATGATATTTAAATTATTAGCTTCAGACTCAGATCTGGGATTCTGAAATGATGTCAACTGCCATCCATTGGTTTCACTGATTTCCCAAATCCATCCAAATTTTGGTGTCTTTCTTATACCTTACTTTGACAAAATTTCCATCAGTAATAAACATGAACTACACTTGAATATGCATGGAAGAATTCGTCCCAGAACACTGAGTCTCAGTTTGCGTTCCTGATGTTTTTTTTTTTTTTTTTTTTTTTTTTTTGCTGAAATCTTAGTATTATCTAACCTTCATTAACCAGCCAGGAAAGGAGACACTTTGGACTGTTAACAATAAGAGGCTATAACCTGATTGTTCCTTCAACCAGAAAATAAAAAGATTCACATGAACCAAATAGGTCAGACTGCTTAAAGACATCTTAAGCTTACTCCAAACACTTTTTTAATTTAACTGCTGCAAACACATAGACCTTTAGTGTGATTTTAAGTAGGCAAGCGGGCCAAATGCAAAACACAGCATGTCCTCCTTTCTGTTTGCTTTAACTTCTGATAGGCTGATGAAAGGGACATGGCATGGTTGTGTGAGTGACTTCAAGCAAGGGTTTGTAAGCTCTTGGGGTGCTGAGTGTACCTGCTGTTAGGATAGAAAAGATGCAGCAGATGTCTAGAAGAGTACAAGATGGAGTCTGATACTCTTCCAGCTGCCCCATTATTGTGACATGACTGTTGGCTAGGATGCCCCAATGCTGCCCTCATTAATGTGCAAAACAGGCAACTAAACCTTTCTGCTGATCTACCTTTCATTTCAGTTTTTGTCTGCTCCCATCCTGAGCTCAATGTTAATTATTACTGCTGTCCCTAAAGTTAGCTTAGGAACTCACATTTCTTTCTGTAAGAGAGAAAGATTACGTTCTTTCTCCAACCTTGTATATTTTCTTTCTTATGGCACTGTGTCTCGTGGCTCTGTGTCTCATGGCTCTTTGTCCTAGAAGTGTATCACAGTGATTCTGAAAGTACTTCAATTTCTCATGTCTTCAGTCCTGGGTTGGCTTAATTTCAAAATAATATTGTGGGTAATATGCATAAAAACTCTTATAAAGAGGGAGAATGATCTTGTATGAATATAATATGAGCCATATCAGACTAGAATAAGGATCTGTCTATGTGCAAGTCTTTTGACTACCATATTCTAGGAAACCGTTTAAAGATAGGCAAGTATAGTTAATACTCTTTTAAAATCTGGGGTACACCACTTCATGTTTTCAGAGTTGGAAAAGAAATATGTGTACTTTGCTGGAGAACACTGGCACTGGGAGGATTTTTACTCCACAGTTTTTCTGCACAAAAAATGTTGAGGCATCCTCTGAATTACTGTATAGCTTAGAATTAAGTGCTGGACTACACTGGTGTGTGAAGCATCTCCTTTTAAGAGAGGTCCTGACATATTCACTTAATACCATATAATTTTTTTAATTAGAAATTATAGTGAAGTCTCTCTCTGTTCATCACCTCTGTTTTTCTCCATAATTTATTATTTATCCTATTCTTTTTTTCTGTATTGGTTTTAATGCTAGCTGGAAATTAAACCCCAAGTAAGGCACTCTCCTTCCCCCGACCCCTTCTGGTAAAGAGAGGGACAAAAGCAGAGACTACGGGTTGAGGTAATGATTTATAGAAAGCATAAAGCAGTGAAATAAGACATGCACCATAAGAACAGTAATAGCAAAAGTATATAAAAAGAGCAGGTGTTTTACCCAGAAAAAGGTGTTCACCACCAGGAACAAAACCATGATGGCATGGGTAGGACACATCCACATAGCTTCCCCAGGCAAAGGCACTCACACAACTCTGCAACCAGGACACCATCACACCTCTTTCCAATTGTCTCCACCAAGCTGAAGATAATTTCTTGTCTGAGAGCAACCTTTTCATCAAAGTAACATAAATGAACATCCAAAATACTTCATATTCATATGCAATACTAGAAGTTGTGTGAATTTTAATAAGGTAGCTGTATGCCTCGAAACTGGAGTCCTTTCTTTAACCACAGAGAAAAGTCACACTTCTCCTGCTTGTGAGTTTCAGTTGCAATTGGGAAGAACTGCTCTGCATGTCCCAAACGTTCTTTCCCTTACTCCTTAAAATTTCATTACCTCTGGAAATTATGGAATTGCACTAGTGATTCAGAAAAGCATGTTCCAGTCATATTTGTAAAGGCTATTTCTTAGATGCTTTGGAGCCTGTTTGACATAGCAAAGAGAGTATAGAAATTTACCCTCATTATCCCAGAGCACCACTGCAGTGGTGTGTTGTTCCTCCTGGCTCCGGGCAGCTCCGGCGCCTTTCAGCACCGCCTCCCTCCGGAGCTCGGGCTCACTGCTTCTCTCCCGCGTACTGCTGCTGCGGCATGTCAGTCAGGGCTTGCCGGGTTCTGTCACCCACACAAGGGTCCGAGGCAAAGAGGGAAGGAATTGTCCAAATCACCCACAAAGAAGGAGGGAAGGTCTTATTGGTCACAGAGAGCTGCAGTGGGGAGACCGCGACCCCTGCTTCCAGTGCCTGCGTGGGGGAAATGGTGGCCGGGACCAGGGGAGAGCGGGATGATATAGGCGGTGTGACAGGGAGGGCAAACGCCCTCCCGCCCAATTGGTGCGGGCACTGTGGTGATGATGTGGAGACAGCGACCAACCGGAACATGGCAGGGGTGGACACAGGGCTCCGGGGCAAACGGGGTTGTGGGATCGGGGTGACAGACCCAGAACTCCTGGGACTGGATGGGGGAGTGGTCACAGAAGTGACGGGGGGGGGACACTCCAATAGCAGGCAGCCTGGAGCGAGCCACTGCAGGGGGGGGGGAACACGGGGGGTGCACGGGGGTACACAGGACTCGGCTAGCTAACATAGATTAGAACCCCTAATATAAACCCAATCCCTGGATGCAACACACCACTCTGCTGGGTTAGTGCAGAACATCTTGAGAAGGACACATGCACAATCAGCAGTACCTCTATGCTGTAAGTTAGCAGAGTGAAAGACTGACAGAGCCTTTGTACTTCAAGGCTAAAATATACAGCAAGTTTTGAAAAACCAACTTGGAATAGCCTGTCTACCAAACCTATTTTTTAATTGTATCAGCCTATTCAGGAGTAAAAAATGCCATAAACAGGCTTCACCCTACAGAGTATGTCTATATCTTTTGTCCTGCCCCATTGGAGTTTTCAGAATCTCAAGTTACCTTGAATATGATCAAAGGTACCTTCCATGTTTTTCTCATATTCAGTGTTTGCCAGGATCTTTCAAAAGTCATACAGCGCATACTTCAGGGTGTAGAATATGGCAAAATGTACTCACTTTTGCATGAATGTTGTAGGCCAAAGACAGACTGACTTTGTGCTTATGGATAAAGTATGCTTCATGAATTCTGAAGAGCTTAACTTGGAAGTGTAGTGAACATCTGCTGTGCAAACAGAGACCAGCAGATGTTTTGATTTTGCCTACCTTTTTTTTAATCTTGGAAGCTAGCCATATGATATCCTTATTGTGTATTGGATTGTCCACCAGTGAAAACAAAATTCTTATGACTAAACTTCATAATTGTCTGAATACTGAGAAGCAATACAAATCTTGTTTTTCTCTTTTTATAACTTGAACTAATAACCCATTATTTGGCTCATTCAAATGCTTATTTGCTCTGCTGAAGACTAAAACGCACAGATCTCTGCCTGAAAGGAGCAACTTTTGGCAGACTGACACTTCTCCTCCTACATTATAATCCTTTTCCAAAGTCATGTGGACAGATATTTTGCTCTCATTCAAGTGCTATGTATTCTCTTCAGTCTGTGTAAGAACTCCCAGAGGTGTCAATGGGATTTGTGTGTGTAAATCAAAAATGACTGTCTTCAATTTGTGTGTGTTTAAACAGTATTTATGTGGGAAGTCTGGACTTCAAGTTTCTAGCACCCTGGAAAATTTATCTTAAAATAATTATAGCCAGTGAATTACTGGTATTTGAAAATATTGTAAAGTATCTCTCCCAACTTTTAATGATAAAACAAGTGATAATTTAAGAGCTTCATCTCCTTTTATTCTGCCTTCTTGAGAATACTCTTATATTTATAGAAAATTCTTTGTTTCCTTCATATGTTCTGTTTACAACTGAGGCCTAAAATGGCCAGAAAAATCCACTCAGATTTTATGACTAAGACCTTTTAGCCTAGCTTTGGCTCCTCAGTACTGAATGCACAATGCATCCTGTATAATGCTCTCCTCCACTGTCCTTTCACTATTGCCACTAAAAAAAAATTTAAAATTTTAACTGTCAGAAAGTGCTGAGACAGTGTGTTCCACCAACACATTCTAACACAGGGAGCTTCCAAGAGCAGAACCTTCTTTGCAACAAGACTGCAGTCTTACTTGATCTTTGCTATAGTCTGGGGGCAATGAATGAAGCTCCAAGCAGGTAAGGCACTGCAGCACTGGGAGGTGAAGGTTCTCAGCCAAGAGGAGAAGACACACATCACAGGACTCAGGAGCTGGATGTGTCCTTTCTCCTAAAGGGCACAACAGGAAGAAAGAGGATAAAGTAACTTCCCAAAGCCCTTTCTTTCTCTCCCTTTCCTAGAACAGCTCTGCTGCTTTCATTTAAACCATGAAGGCTGGATATAACCTACCAGGGCCTGGCACTACTCTGATACTGTATTAATGTCTCCCTGGTGGCAGATTTCAGACGTCATTTTCTGAGATTGAAACTATTTCTACCCCTACTCTGTAAATGCTGTTCCTGAAAGCTTTCCTCCTCATACAGTTCCTTAAACACCCCTTGCTGAAATAGTGCCTGATATCTACAAGGGGAAGTGGATAGCACAGAATAATCCTGTACCCTGGCAAAGGCTAAAGGGAAGAAAAAAGACTAGCTCTGCTAGCTACATACTGTGTTAGGTTTCCCCAGGTGGACACTGTGTGCTTGAGCGCAAAGAAAGTCTTAGAACAAGCTTAACTAACATCAGGTTCTAATTTCTGTTCTTAAGCTGTCATTTTATCTTTAGCTTAGCTAAAATGCTGTAAAATTCCTGCAGAAGACCTAACATTTCAGTTGCAGCTGGGTTTCCACTGTGGCACAAAGCTGCTAGCAGAACACCCTTACTGTAAAAACAAAAATGACCTGCATTCCTTCAAAAATGTAGGGTATGTGATATTGTGGTGTTGTCTCTGCAGGCACAAATACTGTGTGGGCTGAGTGCAAGGATGTGCTCTGTCCAGCTGTATTTGGGGGAACATGAAGGGGAGGAAACACAATGCTTTTCTTCTCCATATTTGGAAAGATGCTTGGCCATGTTTCAGTGAGTAATTCAAGCAAAAAGCTATTTGGCTAAATGACAGCAATCCTCAGACTGTTTGTTTGCAGAAGGGTTTTTAACTGGGGGTAAAGATTTCCCTTTTGTTTAGTAATCAGAGTGGTGTTAAATGACCATATGATCTTGTGGGGAGACAGTAAAGAATTACTGGAATTCACCATCTGTGGATTTTAATAAGACAATTAAAGAAATACTACTAGTCATGTGATTGTAAAAGCAGCTGAAGTGCTGCTCTTAAGCTTTCCTTTTCAGGACCAGTCAGCCCTCTTCTGTCACATGACAAAGACAGTTTATTCACAAGATCTAATTTTTCTTTATTACCTTCTGTTTTGGAATAGAGTCACAGTCCAGCACCACCTTCTTAAGTACCATATCATCAGAAGCCACATTAAATCTGCATTTTCTGTTCAAGTAATGAAACCTAGGGCAGATATTTTGACCTTCAGGGACACTTAAAGTGGGAAAAAACTCCTTCTGCTCTCCACCTTTCCATCTGCTACAGGTCAGTATGAACCAAAGCACAAAAAATATGCATGAATACAACAGGGAAAAGACCATCAAAAGAAGAGGGCTTAAGCACACCAACATGGAAAGGATTTGTAAAAAGCTGGCAGGCAGGCTTGGAGAAGGCAATTTCATTACAACAGAAATGCTGCTTTCAGAAAAGCTTAGTGAACATATAGTGAACAGAATGCTTGCTGCTTACACATACATACATGAACTTCATCATCTGCAAGACAACTTTTTCTTTGCAAGTACAGCCTCATTGATAAAATACCTTCTTGAGGACTTAGCATGCTCAAAGCTTTTAATTTTCAGTTTATTCCAGAAATTATTCTAGGTTTTTGTTAAATCGCATCAGGAGCAGACTTAATTCTTTGGCTGCCCTCATACCATTAGATTTCCTTTACTACAGTTGCTGATACTAACTTCTCAGTGTCTTGTAATGCTTTAGTGTCTCCTCTCTGCACAAATAGATTGAATGCCAATGAACATAAAGAGAGATACCTGTGTTATACACAGGGAAAATATATTAGGAGAATTATCCACTAAATACAAGTCACTGATTCTTTTCAAAACCTTTTGCACACTAATTACCCATGGACTGAAATTTCCCCTTACCATTCAAATTCTCCTGGATTTTGTTTTACATCAGTACTATGCTAGCATCTCAGTCTTGCATCCGTAGTCAAAGTTTAGCTGTTCACCTCTTTATTCCTCTACTATTGCAAACTCCCTGTGTGATATATATATTTACATCTTGCATTGATGAGTTCACTCTGCAGCCCAGTACACGTTTATTTTTGTTAAACCAGTAAGAGCTTCTGTGCAGCATGACTGAAGGGCCTGTGTGACTTAAGAAAATACATGCTTTCACAGATTGTACGTGTATCAAGGATTAATTTAGAATTGCCTTGATATTTTTTGCATTCATAATTCTGATGAGATCACCAAGACTGAAATTAACTACTGTGTTTTCACCATTAGTCATGCCTGATTGCACACTGGCAACTGGCCGTTGACATGAATTGTTCTTCCTTTGCTAAAAGTATTTTCAGTACATCTTCTTTTCCTCTGCTTCTGAGTCCTAAAATGTGTGGCATTTATAAATATAAATCTGGGATTATGTAAATATGGGTGAAACTAACTGACAGTTAGCTTTCCGACAAACTAACCCAGACTAAAGTACTTTTTATGATCTGAAAACTCAGGAGTAATAGCAGAACATCATAACTGCAATGATCCTCTTTGGTTAGAAGCACCTTGAGACACCAGACTCGTCTTTCCTATACTTTTCCATTCTTTCATTCTGGTTTGTGCAAAGACCAACACAGTCTTACAGCCTAGTGCAATATAGATGAGAAGACTAGGTATACTAGTGGTGTGGTGTGACCACAGTGATGTAATTAGAGCATCATTTCTTTAATCTTCCAAAGACCAATCGTGCAAATCAACTTGCTGAGGACTTCAGAGGTTGTAGCAATTTCCACCTACCATCTCAAGACAAAAAAGTCTCATAGTAGCCCAAGTATGATGTTGCCTCTTTCATTTCACTGTAACATGAACAGAAACTGATCAGTCCATCACATAGCACATCCTTCAGTACCAGAACTCTTCTTCCCATATGCCTCTGTAAGAGTGTCTGATTTCTATTTTCTCTTCAAACACTGAGTTGCAGAAGTATACTTAAGAAATAGATTTTTGTGAAGCACTTGCACTATTCCATAAACATAAAATATGTAAAAACATGTTGGATGTGTTTATCAGATGCATTATTTCCCTAATTAAATAATGTTTTCTGTTACTTAGTCTCTTGTCATTTGCAGTGAAATTTGAGTATTGCTGGGAAGTCAAAAGGACAGTACTGGATCAATTTTCTACCAGCTAAAAGCCTCAATGTGTAAGGAATGTATAATTCAACCAAATGTAAATGTGGGGCTGAACTTGCAATTGCACCAATATATTGTGTATTCCATTGCACTGTGATATGTCAACAGAAGCAAACTCAAGAGGAGGAGTAGAAAATGTGTAAAAGAAGGAAAATATCAACAAAAGGCCAAAAGTTGCAATCAACAGGTTTACATGGCTCATCTGTCCCAGGGAAATTTTTCTGAGAGAAAGTTACTCTTGGAAATGGAGTTGATTAAGGAGAAAACTGTTTAATTTGAAACCAATGGCTAAAATAAACCCCAGTTCTTGACTCATAATATTCTTGAGAATTAAATCTGTACTGAGATTGGTTGAAGGGTAGTGGGTTCTGAATTTGGCAGGAGGTCTCTTTATGAGTGTATCTCTCTTCTAAAGTGATTCACAGACAGCAAGACAGCACAGGACCTCTTCGGAGAAATGGCTTCTAATGTCACAGTTGGCAACCAGGAATTTTTCATAACATGCACAGTTTATCATCACTGTTGCTACATCAGTGTATATGTTTGCAAACACATGTTGATGTTGCAAACACATATGCAAGTGCTGTCCCTGTGTTTTATGCACACACCCTCGTGGACACTCACCCCACGTATCTGGACACCTCGCTGTCATTGCTGGGAGATGTACATAAATAAATATTGCTACATCTTGAAAGTTGAAAAACCGAATCCTCAGGCTGCTGAAGTGTGCCATTGAAACAAGAGAGGGAGACTGTGACAGAGCCAGAAGCGAGACCAGAGCATATGGACCCTTCAAACCTCCCAGCCGCAGGCACATCCTCCCCGCAAAACAAAGGGCTAAATTAACCACGATTAATTCACCAGTGTCAGTGTAAGCCCTCACTCCGTCCCCGCGAGTAGCAGCTCCAACCCGTGCGGCGAGGGAGCGGAGAAGGCGCTCCTCACTTTTCAGGGGCTCCTGCATTTCCGACCCCCTTCGCTTCTGCTCGGCGCTTTTCCGGCAACCCCCACCCACCCCGCTGTCGGGCTGGCCCCGCCAGCCCTGTGGGACCCATCGGGGCGGGACGGGGCGGCGGGAGGCGGGGAGGGACGGAGGGGAGAACGTTACCGAAAGGCGAGGAGGGGAAAACGGAGAGAGGGGCGTGCGAGGGGCAGCGCTTCAGCCGCGGGGAATTAAAGGGCGCGGATACCTACGGGGGCCGGCGTGGAGGCCGGTAGGGAGACAGAGAGGCAGGCCGGACGCGTCTCCGAGTAGAGAAGAGGTGGGGCGTCAGCAGCTCTTTTCCCGCGGCTGCCGGCGTCTCCCTGCGCCCGCCACCACGCCATGTGGCCCCTGGTGGCTCTCTGCTGCTGGTGGGGACTGTCGCTGTCCCTGTCGCCGTCGGCGCCGCAGGGCCGGGCGGGCAGCCAGCCGGGCGCCCTCCTCCGCGCCCCAACTTTCGCGTCGCCATCCTTGGAGGCGCCGCCGCTGCCCGACACGACGGAGAGCAAAGTGGAGAAGCTGGGGCGCGCCTTCAAGCGCCAGGTGCGGCGTCTGCGGGCGCGCAGCGGGCGACTGGAGCTGGTGTTCCTGGTGGACGAGTCGTCGAGCGTGGGTCCGGCCAACTTCCTCAGCGAGCTGCGCTTCGTCAAGAAGCTGCTCTCCGACTTCCCCGTGGTGCCCGCGGCCACGCGCGTCGCCATCGTCACCTTCTCCTCGCGCAGCAACGTGGTGCCACGCGTGGACTACATCTCGCGGCGGCGGCCGCAGCAGCACAAGTGCGCCCTGCTGGGACGCGAGATCCCCGCCATCGCCTACCGCGGCGGCGGCACCTACACCAAGGGGGCCTTTCAGCAGGCGGCGGTGAGACGGGGCGGCGGGCGGGGGCTGCGCGGAGTGCGCGGCTCCGCGGTGTGGGGGAATGCGCGGTCAGGGTTGCGGTGAGAGGAGCGAGCGGTGGTGCACCGTGAAGTGCAGCACCGGTGCGGTGCGGGGTGCGCAGTAGCAGGGCGAGGTCTCGGCATCGAGGGAAGGCGCGGCGATGCGAGTCGCGGTAGTGCGTGGGGTGCTAGGGTGCGATGGCTCGGCGTACGGTGCTGTGCTGTGCAGTGTGTGGTGTGGGAATGTGGTTCTCTGCGTTGTTCGAGGGTGTTCCGTGACAAGGGGTGTAGGGCTGTATGGTGGGGTGTGGAATGGTGTGGTGTGGCATGCAGAATAGTCTGGTCAGAGCAATTAGTCACTATCTTCCCGTCCTGTCTGCACCTGCGACTCCCACGTTTGCTGCTGCCCTTGCAAACAAATGTGTGAAATTCGTTCTTTGTAGGGACATGGAGCCCGTGTCTCAATTTCAGAAGTGATATGTATGAGTCAAGTCTGGCATCTGAAATGCCTGCCTCGTTTCATGGCAGCTGGACTTGAGTGCCTGCTAGCTGTCAGACCTACCTACGAACCGTTGCCAGGTGTCTGTTTTAATTGCTGATGACTTACAAAGGTCCCCTTAAGCTGCGTGCAGTATACCAATAAGTAGGGGCATGTCCCAGAAACATTTCCAGATACCGTAACATAATCACTTTTTGTGCTGTCATACAGACCCATCGCAGAAATTTGGTCTAGGCAGCCCCTGGACATGTATTGACACTTGGTCATACTTGGGGAGACTTCCCGGTTGATGGTTAAGGGACAGCCAGTCTACTCAGAAAGCTTTTTTCATGAGGCTAGGCCTGGTTCTTCCTTGTCATTTGGCATCTGTGTTCAGAAACAATCACCAATCCAAGTCTCATTTGTGTTTTTTTAATTTTTTTTTTAAATCTAATTTCTGGTAGTGTCCTGTAGGAGAGCATTTGGGTGCACTTGTCTTGAAACACTTACACATTCTCATTTGGAGCTGAGGAGTGAAATTGCAAGAGGTGCATCACTGCTGGGCATATGAAATTGGTGGAGATTAGTCTCTTCACTTTTGGCAGGAGAAAGCAAGTTCACTTAAAATGTGCTCAGAGCTGCACATGCCAAACCTGCTTCAGGAAAACACATCCCTGTATTAGATCTTCCACTGTGAAGCCATGTTTCAATATATATCCATCCCAGGGGTGTTGTGTGAAAAAGTTAATGATACAAGTTAAAAATAACCATTAAAAACAAAATATAAGCTTAAGAAATACCATCTGTCGTCTTGATACGAAATCTTGACTAATGATATCTTTAAAGTGGAATAAACAAAAAATCCCTTCAGAAACCTACAATTTAGTTCCTTGAGCCCAGCTAAAGTTTGTGGCTGCAACAGCATGACTGTCATTTTACACTGTGTTCTTATAAGAATGTGGGAAGAAAAATATTCGCATGGTGACAGGGAAAATTAAGATAGAATGACAAGATTAAATTCCAGTCTGTTTACTAGTTCTTGGTTAAAGATACTGTACTGTGGTTTTCTTCTGTTTGATTTCTTCATGTCAGACAAATTAACATCTTCAGAGAATACTCTCCTTTCTAGACACTCTTCAGAAAATGACTGTTCTAAGTTTAAAATACTACTGTTGGAATATATCTAGAAAGTTTTTTAAGTATAATAAAACTGCTATTCCCTCTGGACTCTTAGACTGCTGCCTTATGTTTTTAACTGTCTTTTGGTACAACCGTGATTATTTATTCTTTCACTTTTCTAAAATATCTCTTTTTGATTTGTTCTTTTTCTTTTACACTTTAACTTGGCATTCCGTGTACTTCTGACCAGAATTCTCTGCTACTTTTCCAAACTCAAAAGTATCTGCAAAGGATTACAAAGTCTCTGGGATTGTATCACTTACGTGTTATAGTAATAGAAAATAAAGGAAAGTGCACTGTTAGAATAAACCCAGCGCTTGAATCGTCATGTAACACTGTTCTTTGGTAGGTCCCAAAGTCATTAATTCACATCTCTGACAGTTCCACTGAAACCACAGAGGCAGAGAGATAAGTGAATTCTGCAAGGTCATCAGGCCAGTTAGTGTCTGACCTGGGAATATGAGTGAACAGGAGCAAGATTTACACATCAGTAGCTGTCTCAGAACCTGTGGAGCAAAACATGATCCTAAAAGCAGAGCTGTGCAGTTTGACAAGCTGTTGCAACAACCACACAACGTCCATCTTCTTTGAAAACATAAGAGAGTTCTCCTTAACTCTGCAGCTTTGCATCCTCTCCAAAAGTACTTTGCAGACAAGTTTATTGCAGAGTTTCTGTGTTTTGTCAAAGCTGTCCTTACTAACTTTTGCCATGTAGACCACACTTTGGCATTCCTATCCCACCTATTAAAGATAAATTCGATGTGATTCATGGAAGTATGCTGAATATACCACAAGAGACAGTGGCAAGAGTCAGAATCCTGATGAGAATGGCTGAACTTCTATTCATGTTTGGGTTTGCCATCCTGTTTGTGATTTCGTGCCATGCTTGAGCTAGCAAGTGCTCATTTTTGGAGTCTTTCTTTTAAGGCACATGCAAACAGTCTTAGAAAGGGGAAGAAACTGAGCTCATTAATTCAAAACTCTTTGGCTTCAGTTTTTCACAGCATAAGTTGGTGGGACGGCACAAACTACATGCAGCTTATGTTAAGCAGATTGCTTATTGCATTATGGAAAGCTACAGAGCTGTTGTGACAGCAAGAAAGAACCAAAGCAGAATTGAAAATACAAACAGGTTAAAGCAAGTGTTGCTCCTGATGCTTAAAGAATGCAACTAAAGCCAAAAGATCTCAAATGTGAAAAGTGTTAAAACACCTGTTGGCAACTGTATTGAAGCTTCTGATCCTGAGAAATAACCACTGCTAACAGCACCCATTATGTTTTGTAGGAGGGATGTGCATTTGTTAACAGATGGATTTTGAAATAGAACTGAGGGGTCATCAGGCAATGATGGAAGTTTAATAGGCTCTTGTTTTAGCAGCTGAGTGTCACAGTTGCATATATGCCAGCATTGGTGTGCTGTTTTTATTGATGGACAGTTTAAACATCCTGAACCTGCATTGTTTTTGGTGGTCTAAAAAAAAAAAGACAAAAATAAAAATTATTTAAACTATTCCATGTGGCAATGTGTTGATAAAATTATATCTTCTAAAAAGAAGATAGTCTTATTTCTGTCTTTCAGTGGAAGTAAAATGGGAACAATTTATCTTCGTAATTGAAGTGGAAGTTGTAGGTGTGCACTACTATTAAGCAGAAGTCAGAGATAGTACTCAGACAGGCTCAGACAAGTCAATTGTAAAAAATCTGGCAAAGCAGTAGCTGAGGGAGCCTTTGGGACTTCTGTGTTATAAAAATAATTGTTGCATTAAAAAGGTGATCTTTTTTGGTTTTGTAATTCATCTTCACTCCATTGAAGTCAGTATAGATTATATATATATATATATATATAGTCAGTATATGCAAGTGGAAGGTTTGTCACCTACAGAGTAAGGTTACACATTTTCTGAGAATCTGGTCTTTGAAATCTGGTGTTTGTATCTAATGTGATTTTGGGGGAGCATGACAAATGTCCAACCAGAATGTCAAATCCCATGCACTGTGTTATAGTTAATAAATATTAAAAAAAAGTCCCCCAAAAGAATGTAAGCACATATCAGTTTAGGATATACAGTTCTAATGCTTATTTAATGCTTGTTTAAATAAGTAGTGGTAGCGATGGCTTTGTTTCTTCTGAATGACAAAAGCACAAAAGTACAAGATGCAGCATTGTTACCCACTAGGAAAATTAGCTTTTATTTTCAATGCATTTTCAGAGTCAGAATCTCATTTTCAAATTAATGAAGCTAAAGAACTAAGAATCTTTTCTTACCATGTACTTGGTTACATTTTTTTAATTTGAAAAAAAGTAGTGCTCTCTCACTGAGAAGATGAACATACAGAATCAAGTATATTATCTGGTTATCAAGCATTTGTTTGTGGATTTTTATTCCTATGTTCTCTGCAAAATCTGCAGCTAATAATGAGAGAGTAGAGATTCTAAGTTATCATTGGCATCATGCTCTAAATATTTGATGATGGCTTAGGTCAACTAGAGCTAACTGACTGGTTGACAGTGTTGGGCCTTTCTGAGTTTTGACATGGCTTTGGAAGTCTGTGTTGGAGATATGGTGGTAAAAAAATCAAAGTGGACTTGGTTTACCTCTGTGGTCACCTTTGCAATTGCAGAGCTGGTAGTTAGGGATTACCAAAGTAGCATTCCTGTCAACCATCACTGGTGTCAGCTCTAAATCAGCAGTTTTAATCAGTGTGGTGTTGTGAAGAGTACTGGTCCTGCATACTCCAACTTTGCATGGGGATTGTTCACAAGATTAATAAGGTAGGGTCAGAGGCAAGATACACATCTGCACATTGTTCATTGCCCTTAGACCAAGCCTGAAATATACCTATCTTTAGAAGTTAGTAAGTAGTTAATTTTTCTCTGACCTTTTGGTTGGGACCAGCAAAAGGTGCTCTGCTTAGCATAATATCTGTGGCTGCCTAATCAGGATTAATGCTTTCTTTAGCTGAAAACCTGTTCTTTGGAATTCTTCTGCTTATGTTCACAAAATTGTGTCTTGCCTTTTGGTCTAATCAGAAGCATGTCATTTGGAAGCCTGGTGTAGATATTGCTGCACAAAATAAAACAAATCTTGGGAATGTAATATCTGAACCAACAATACAATGAATGGAATATTTCACCACTATGGTATCTGGATGAAATCATCCTAAATGTTTCAGGAGTAGGGATTCCTTTTCATGAGGAAACAATTTCTTGTTGTCATCTCAGAGCCTTTTTTGGAAGGATCTGACAATAAGACCCTTCTGATCCCCAGTCCTTAAAAGTTATGACCCTCATAGACAAATCAATCTTATCATATGCTTTACTTCAGAGATACAAAGACAAACCAGAAAAGCTGCTAAGTGATTTGTTCTGAGAGAAGGAATAAATCCACAGCATTAAAATTTTGAGGAAGTCAGGACAAATTAAATTGGTTCATTTTTAATTAATTTCCTAAGCTTACGAGAGACCTTTACAGCAAAATACATCATATTTAGCAGTAGTTCCTGACATAAGCCTCAGCATTAAACTTCTGAATGTTTATTTTGCGTGTTCTGTGATACATATTTTACACTTTGTCCCCCAGTTCCATGTGGTAGTGGAATCTGTGAGTCAGATTTTGCAGGTGAGGCCACATGTTTGTGATGCTAAGAATTTTCTGACTTTTCTAGGTGCAGAAATTAAAGCACTATTGCTTTTAGCAACAGGTTCTTTGTAGGACCCGCACCCTCCTTAAATTTTGGAACTGCTTCCTTCTCTATGACATTAGCACAATCCAAAACAAAAGCTCTTGTTAAAATTATAATACTCCCTCTGGTTCAAGGTCTTGCTGGCAGCCTCAACCAGGAAGTTGAAGAGCCTCCTTGAATGTAAGCAGCAGTCTATAAAGAGCTTTAACGTTCAGAGCCGTGGTGCTCTGCTAAGCATGGGTGGTATGAACAGTTAAGCAGAGATGGGTTTGTCTCCCGTACACTCCCCCACACCCAGTTGGTCTGGGACATCTCTAATCAGTGATAACTTTGGGTTAGTGTTGCTCAATTCTAACAGCTCTGGAGAGAAAAAAAAAAAAAAAAAAAGTATTCAAATGGTAATTGAGCAGTGACAGCTGGCAGTAGATGGGCCAGGTCATGAATTGTGTTAGTCCTTTTGGAATTAATTATTCAGTTCAGCTTTTATTCTTTTCCCCTGCATATTTAAAGTAATAAATGTTTAAAGTAAACACAAAAGAAACAAATATTTGGCAGATGTACTAGTCAATAGTGATGCAATTGCTTGGTCTGAAAATACACAAAAATCGGTTACGTATTTAGTAAAATATTTTTGAGTCCCTATTTTTATTATTAGAAGAATATACTTATATACTATATTTTGCATACATATTAATAGATTTTCCCAGGAAAAAACTATGCATATGATAATAATTTTAGCAAAGTCATTACCTTACATTTCCTTCCCTCTGTGCATGCTTTCTGTCCTGGGAGACTGGTGATCCCTGGTGGTGGGCAACCCCAAAGTCATACCTGATTGCCTGGTGAACTGGTAAAAGCTTGCACAATTGGGCTGGTTGCTTTCCAGATCTTCTTCCTATAGAATCATCATTGTGTGGTTCCATAGGTCAGTGGTTTTTGAAGAATATGCACTTACCGGGTGCAAACAATTCTTCACCTGGCAACAGTTTCATGATGAAGGGGAACTGTATTTGTTACCCTCCAGCTTTGCATTATTCTTGGGAGATGACCAGATTCCTCAGGATTGCTCTGGATTCAGTGATAAGATGTCTCAGATTCACCAAAACTATGTTTGATCATAGTACTGTTTTGTTTTTTGGTTTTTTTTTCTTTATAGAATATTTATTTACGTAAAATCTCCTGTCAGATTCGGACATTTTTATCTGTGGGAAAGGTGAAAGCAAAGAAACCTTGGAACAGAAGCTGAGCTTGGCAATTTCCCTTTGTGAATGAAATACCGATCTGCTTCTGGGGCCACCTATGATAAATTAGGATGTACTGTTTTAATATTCTTATGAATATATGGACCAAATCTATGCAGTGTTTTTTGTAATAAATTAACATTTACTCATTTTAATATAAGCTTAACAACAAATATATTATAGATAGTTAAATTAATTCTACAATATTATAAAATGGAAATTATTTCTTTTATATTGAATAAGTGATCATCTAGGAAAAAGAATCATTTCATTCTATTCAGAACTCACGGCCTAGTGTGTATGTTTTATGTCATTCCTAAGGTGAAAAGTAATCCAATGTAAGTGGTCTTTTGGGGTAGCAGAGCTGAATGGCTCTCTGGTGGAAAGCTTTCTGGTTTGCTTCTGAGATGCAGTAGTGGTTCTTCCTGATCTGTAAGAAATAACTTTTGCTTTGTAGTGGTTTTTCTGCAAAGTGAATGTTGGATAATGTTATTTTGAGGGTTAGGTTCCAACTTAAGCATTTTAGGGCAAGCTTCTCCTGAGGCTCTATGATGTTTTTGGAGGCTTGGTCTGTAAAGTGAGAGAGAGTAGCCCATTTCAACTTGTTTCCCCTCTAGATAGATATATTAATATTCAATTCTGTATGATCAGAATCTTCTTTAAAATCAAAAGAGAGAGTAAGGACGGGAATCAGGCCCAAGATAATATGTTTATGGATTACATGCAAAAGATGTAGTTGAGACAGTAACAAGGAACCTTTGACAACATCATTGCTGTGGCTGTCAAGTGGCTGAAGAAGTCTTTGCCCTTCAATACTGCTCATCTCCTAATTTTGTATTACAAACTCCTTGTTAATGTTAAAAATGCAGAAGTTAGAATTTAACTGGTTTTGTGACTGTACTGATAGGATTTAGTTTTCCATTACAGTAGTGACTTTCTAGAGGAGGATTTTGTATGATAACTCTTTCGTTGCACAAGACTTCATTTTTTAATTCTAAGGACTTTTATTGGCACAAAACATTGGTTAGATTGCCAGATATTTGTACACACCAAACAGTCACTGAACACAATACAGATGGTAATAACTTTTTGCTAATGTGAAAAGAATGTTTTATTTAAAATCTGGAAAGATTACTGAAACTGACTGATCTACTACTCCTCTGAAGGAAGTGTAGACAAGAAACTAGTTTGAAATGGTAAAAGACTAGGTATTTCTAGTGGCCCCATGAATTTCTATTCAATCATCAATAGCACTAGTTGTTTTGTTTGTACTTATCCGCTATTAATTTATAGTAGTGACTGAATTGACTAAATTCTCAATTTAACAGGCCACTCAGCCCTGTAATTTGAGTTATGGCTGGTGCTTAGTTTCATTTGATGGTAAAATCAGAAGCAGATGTGGATATTCGTGTCAAAGAAACAGGTCCTCAGGATCCTTTAAACTTACTAGTACTATTTAGTGGGCATTTAAACTGTATTTATTGAAGACCTAAGAATTTATGAAGGGACTTCGAAGCCTTGTCATGAAAAAAAAGTCAACTTTATGTAGATACAGTCCATGAAGTTGACAGGGACTGATGAACAATCTTTGTGTGTATGTACAAGTTTAGGGGTTAAACAGGTTTAGGGGTTGAACAAACATTTTGAAATATATGAACTTTCTGTTCGGGGAAAAAAACAGCTTTCAAAACAGCTTTCTGGAGAGGGAAGGAGAGAGAGGTTTCTCAGAATAGAGGGATGTAAGTCAGGGTTAGCGAAAACAAAAATTTTGTGAAATGCTGCACAAATATTGCAGAGTGGAGGAATGGGTACTGATACCTGGATTGTCAGCAGCTCTGACAGGATGGTGGCCTGTCCTCTTGTCCTCACTAAAAGAAACAAAATACTAAGTGGAACAATGGACATACACAAATTATTTCAAAATAGACTTTTGTCTTCTCTCCCACCTCTTCCTTGCCCCCCTCCATGTTGAATGTTTCTTTCCCTCCCTTGTTGTTTTCCTGTTTTTATACAGCAGGGATTCTGCGTCTAGAGTTACAGCTGCAAGACATGAGGGCCAAGCTGGCCAGTTGCTTTGTTTTGTTTTGATTTCTAGGGGCAATATGTAGCAATCTTGTCTGTTTATCTGTCTGTTTCTCTACTCAGATTCCCTAGTGCCTGAATATTCAAATCTTCTGGGTAGCAGGAAGATATCTTCATGCTCTCTTACCTGTTGGCTCAATTCATGTCTGTGTGACTGAAGTGCTGTCTTTAAGAGGCAGTTGCCCTTTGAAATGCAGAGGACAGAAAAGATACTGGCTCTTGCCTTATCTGAGGGTTGTGTAGCTAAGGCACATTTTTCCCTCAAAAATAGTAATTTGCTCCTCAAAGATGGTCTTTTACTGATGCTTTCCTCTTACTCAAACACACATCCTTTAAAAGGTTTTGCTAAGCAATTTTTCATGGGACCAGGAACTTTCTTGATTACATGAAAAGTCATGGAGGGTTTGTGTTTCAGAGCTTTCAGAGGGCATTTGTAGCAGTCTAATTTTGTAAAACAAAAATTCCTGCTTATTTGTTAGTCAGAATTAAATAGTCCTAAGATATCTGTAGTCCTGTCTAGACTACTGGGGCTCAAGCTCAAGTTCACTGGCCATGCAGACAGACTATGTCTCTGTGTTTAAGGAAAACACGGAAGTTTGGTTGCTGCTGATTATGATCATTAATTGCTGGAGAATCAGGACAATGTGGAATGCTGTCCACTACCTTCATCCGCAAAGTGTGTTTTGCCATCTTTCCAAAATTAAGCTTTGTTTCCCCTTCTGTACATATTATACCACAATCACAAGTTGAAATAATATTCTGCTAGAGCAATCTGCCTGTAGGTGATACCTTCAGAGAACTGCACTGGCAAGCTCCATTATGTCTCCTAACCCTGTGTAAGTTGTGATTTCTTCCTCAGTTACACACATTCCACAACTTGCATGTATTTGGGGCATATTTTTCCACCTTTATTATCTGATTTGCAGATTGAAAGTTCTTTTCTCAAGGCTCAGAGATGCTACAGTTGCCAAAACCAAGTGAGTATGGATGGAACATATGTTTTCCTTGTCTTGTTTTTCAAGAAAGGGCCATTTTAATTGAAATAGCTTTAGACAAACATCCTGGGTTGAGAATATCAGCCTGAATACTTAAGAAGTTGGATAGAAGTTTAAGTTGTTTATAGTCTGCTTTAAAATAGCACAGTTAAAGGTAAATATGTTAATTATAGATGTTAATTATAGATAACATTACCATCTCTGCTTGCAGTCACTTGTATTAGAGTGTCAGTTTCAGAATGCATTTTGAAATTAGGCATTTGTACATTTTTCCTACTGTTTGCCTACATGTTGTCTTGTCTTTTTCTTCCTGATTCTTTTCATTCTAGTTTCCCACTTCATTCTGTTTTCCCACTTCATTCTGATTTTCCACTTGTAATTTAAGCAATATGAGGAACAATAAGTTTGATTTGTGAAGGGTATTTTTGACTGCAAGAGAATCTGGTTTCACTCCCTTTGGGTTTTGCAAACAAGTAGTAATAAAATCAAGCCAAACAGCAAAATATTGCTTGGCAGTCTCTCAGACCACAGTGCCAATGGTATGTGCTTTGATTTATGGTGTGTGTGCTTATTTTTTCATAGCATCTACCTGAAATCAGAGAACTAACAAATCAAAATACAATTGTCCTAAAATGTGGCCTGGCTTACTGAGAAGGGGTTTAAAAACTCTGCAGGTTATTTAGGCTGGCCTAGCTAATAAGCTTTTGGATGAGCTGAAAGGCAGATGATTTTACTTCGTAAGACTTACATAAAGATTTTGTAATAAAACAGCTCAGCTTGGTTGATCTCTGGTTTTGGAATTTGTGCTTGTGAAGAGTGTCTTAATCACATTTACCTACTTGTCGTACAATGGTATGTCTTTTGGAGTATCATTCAAAGGTCTACTAAATGTGGTCTTTTGCGTTAATTGTAGCATGGTACAATCTATTATTGAAATAAACATGGTCATAATATGCCTGCTTCCAAATTGGAAGTCTGCATTTAATTCTTTCTATGTAAGTTCCCAGAAGATGGAGAAAATACATCTTCACAATCCCCTGCTTTAGGGTTGTGGACAGCACCTGGCCATGATTAGGAAGACTAGTGCATTGTCAGACTGGAAGACTAAAATGGGCAGGAATCTCTGGGGCATATTCTCATTCAGGCAGTTCTGAGCAGTATCATACATGCTTTGTGTGAAGTACTAGGAAGAGTGAGCAGCAGAGTAGAAGGAACTACAGGCATTTTTGAGGCCACGATGAACAATCTAAAGTGATCTTGGCAAACTGTTGTAAGGGAGGAAAGCATCATTCAACAGGGACAAATAGAGAAGTTTATGCAAGGTTTAAAATAACCAACAGTCCAAGTACTTGTTAGGAGAAGCCTTACAGTAAATCAGCAGTAGGGTATATAGTTTAGTGGATCAAAACATAATATCACATTAAAATATGTTAGATTGTATTTTGGGTCTCACACTAGATTTTCAGTGTTTGTAGTACCTATTTAAACTTCAGTCTAAACAAAGTCACTTAAGCTCTGGTCAGAATCATTGTGAATCTGATGCATGGGTGACTTAATCAATCAGCATGACAAGTGTCTTATTTCTTATCCTGTCATGATTTCTGTGCTTCTGTAAACTGTGACTGCCTAAAGTGTGACTCGGTGGTTGGCCTTGTTCAACCACAGGCTCTACACGCTGATATTTGACTTTCGTTATAGTGGGTGATCTTGCAAAGGCCTTATTAGCTGTATAATTCAAATGAAAGGAGTTACATAATGGAGGAGGTAGTGTACTGATCAACCACTGTTAACCTTTCACTGAGGTGTGCAATTTAATTTTCTCTTCCAGCAAATATTACGGCATGCCCGTGGAAATGCTACAAAAGTGATATTTCTCATTACTGATGGCTATTCCAATGGGGGAGACCCAAGACCCATTGCAGCATCCTTGCGTGAACTTGGAGTGGAGATCTTCACCTTTGGCATATGGCAGGGGAATATCCGAGAACTGAATGATATGGCATCCTACCCAAAAGAAAATCACTGTTATCTTCTTCACAGTTTTACTGAGTTTGAAGCTCTGGCACGCAGAGCTCTTCATGAAGGTATTCCAGTCCTAACCTCAAAAATCTATAGGGAGAAGAGAGGTCTGAATAGAAAGCTCTCCAGTACTGTCTTGCATTTACACTTCATGTAGTGTTGATTCCTTTTTATTTTTCTTATACTTTCTAGCAGAGGTGTTTCTCCCTCAATTAAAAGGATGAACTTTATTTGGCTTAACTCATCACCAAGAGGATGTGAGAAAAATTCTCCTCACTGATGTGTATACATATTTACATACATTCAGCTCTTCATTTATCTGAAGAGCAGACTGTGATCTTGGCCTAATGTAACTTGTGCTTGAATGAGTGAACGTTGTAGTTGGGTACAAGAGGCACCTAGTGTACACTTTAGAACTAGACTTTATGCCTTTTAAGATGTCTCACACAGCAACAACAGCCTGTTCAGAACCAATCTAGATCCCTCTGTGTAAGAGTAAGTACAGTTTGTGTTTATGACCTTATACACACAGTAAAAGAGGAAGAGGTGGAAAGAGAGTTTGGTCTGTGATTCCTCTTTTAATCTGCTATATCCTAAAATGAAAGTTCTTTCTGAAATATAGGGTCAGTTTAGACAAGCAAGTGAGAACACACAACTAAACATTTGTTTGACAATGCTGCTTGATTGAGGCTTAGAACAGGCATCAGACTAGCCATCTGAATTTATTTGCTATAATTTTTAAAAACATGCTACTTTAAATAACAATGTAAAATATGGTTTTCTGCTGCTTTGTTGCCAACCTGTTTGTTCCTGGTAAAGTTGGATTGGTCTATGTGAATGTGATGAAGTTTTTTAGTTTATAATATGACCAAATGGTTTTATGTGCCATGACCAAATGTTCTTCTGATGCCAAATATGGCATCCACCAAAGCTGGGAAAAGCTGTCTCAACAGCTTCTGTTGGGAGTGAGACTGCATTCTGGCAGTGTTAGACTCAAATGAGGAGAAAACCTGAGTGCACAATGGATTTCAGGGAGCCCTTTTCTGAAATAAGGACACCAATTTTTTGCATGTTGAGCATAGCAAGGCTCTGCTTCATTCTGCCATCTCTCTTACTTAGAACTGGAGCCCAGGGTTTTTAACAAATGTTTCACTGATGGTATAATGTGAGACTGTGGCATTACTTTTGGTTTTTTGAGGGGTTTTTTAATTCGTTGTTAATAAATTGATACTATTTCAGATCTGCCCTCTGGCAGCTATATCGAAGAAGATATATCGTATTGTTCATATCTCTGCGAAGCAAATGAAAACTGCTGTGACATCATGGCAAGCTGTAAATGTGGCACTCACACTGGCCAGTTTGAATGTATCTGTGAAAAAGGATACTATGGGAAAGGACTACAACATGAGTGTACAGGTGAGTCTCATGTCTCAGTATTTGGGTTTCTCTGCATGCTCTGAATGCATGGCTAATCTATCTGAGAGCTGAAAAGATCTTTTTGGGATTATGGCTATGAACCTGGATCAGAATGCATCCAAGGCTGCTGGAAAACTCTCTGGCTGAAGACATAGAATAGCTCTAGCAGTAAAATTCAGCTCATACCTTGTTTTCAGCAATAGCTCAAAGAGATGCACAGAAAAGAGGTAAGAATAGGGCAAATGTTCTGACAAAGTAAAACTTTCCTAAAACACAGCTCACTGGAAATTTGTGACTATGAGTTTACCAAGTCTGACGTAATTCCTTTTATTCTCAAGTGCTCATAGTACATTTTTCCCTCATGAGTTTTGCTGATCACATTTTGAGCTTCGATAAACACTCCTGTTTGGAGAGGGGCTATATATGTGAATCTTTGCAGGATAAATTCTGGGTGAAACTTACAATCATGGAAATGTGTTTTAATTCTCCCATGATGACTTCCAATTACCATAGAGGAAGAAAACATTTGAATCGCTAAACAGAGGCTCGTCATTGTGACATTTTGCTAATACTGGTTTTGTTACTACTTTTTGGACAAGCCCTTTTACTTGTATGTATTCAAAGTATGGTTAAAAAACAACGGTTTACACTTCTTTACAGAAGTTGATCTGTAAAGTTGTATTACACTCCCTGCCAATTATCACATTGCAATTCTCCTTTGTGCCTCTGGAATACCTTTCCTTTTTTCAGTATGTAACCAGGAATTCATTGAGTTTTGAAAGCACCATGAGTATGCAGTTAGGAATCTATATCAGCACTGGCACAATGGATCACAATTGTATTTTATGTAAGTGGTTGCAGCTCCCTTTTGTGCTCGATTAACTCTAAACAAATATGCTATTCCATTTCACTTATTTTCAGTTCTAATACTAATGTATTTAAGACAAAACCACATTTTCATCATATTTTTCCTTTTGTCATAAATTAATTTTTTCCTTCACCTTGAGTGCCATAGTAAGATATTGAACAAAATACATACAACATTTCTGCTTTATCAGTAGTTTATGTCATTAAATATTGTTTTGAGCTATTCCTAAAGAGAACAGGACTATCATTTTAGAGTTGCCCTTTCTTCATGAAAGGGTCTTTTTTCAGGGTAAGCATACCTTTCAAGTGCCACGAAAAATGGTGAAAGTCAGATTTCTTAAAATGGGAACTTTGCAGCTGCAGATTAAAGTTTCATTTTTGCTTCCTTGGTAGGTGCTTCTGAAATAAATTTGTGGAAGGGTCTGGTATTAGATACGCTGCAAGTAAGCTGATGATTGCAGCCATCTGCTGTGTATGTGATGATAGTTGAAGTTGCATACATGTATTTTAGGGAGAATTTGACCTAAGTAACTCAAACGTTTTCTTTGTGTATGCTCTGTTCAACTCTTGTATTTTTCAAGAAGGACAGAAAAATGAAAGACAATATGTGTTCTTTAAAGGAATAAGAGCGTATTTTAAAATCTTTTATTCTGAAAAAGGATTCTAGCCTTTTTTTAACATTTCACATTTGAGCATAGCTGTGGATTTGTAAAGCATAAGGAATCTTAAGAATGCATCTTAACTTTTCCTTACTCTATAATGTGCAGGAGGATTTGTGGCAAGTTTACAGTGACAGAACTTCAATTTCAGTTGGACTATTTTTAGGAATTTTTTGGCAAAACTTGGAAGATACTCCACTAGCCTATGTTTCCCTAATACAGTAAGGTTTTTTTAAAAGAATTTTAATTAAGAGGGAAATTGCTTTTCTGTGTAGCATCTGTTAGTTTTGCTATTGTGTTTATTTTCTGTGATTATTTTCTGTATTCTCTGCTTTTCATTATACAACCTTACTGTTGTTTATGGTTTTAAATGTGAAGCATC